>NC_091319.1:36641534-36886534 GCF_038502225.1 Cherax quadricarinatus
TGATTGTGACCAGACTTACCTGGAGTTCATTACCTTTGTAAATTGTGAGTTCATTACCTTTGTAAATTGTGAGTTCATTACCTCTGTAACTTGCTCAGCTATCAAAACTTTGGAGTCCAGTCCCTGGACCAATTATGTACCTCTGTAATCTTTTGACTACCGCTCACAGGATGGGTATGGGGTGCGTAATAAACATATTAAACTAAACTGGTTCACACTTACACTCACTCACCCATTTGACCATAAACAGAAATATTAATCTCAATCTTAAAATAATGAATCCTGTGATACTCCAATACTGAAACTATGTGTTGTGCCAAAACAAAAGCATTCACATTGCTAAACTCACAAACTAGTATTTAGTCACTTAGCCATAATACCAACTTATGTCATAATTTTGTAATATTTTAAAGTTAAGATTTAATTTAAGTCTGCCCGAAATGCCTAGCCATGCTAGGTGTTCTATTGGTACACTCTGTAATTATTATTTCACTACATGTAAACCACACAATAACCAAATTCTGTAAACTCAGCATTGTAATCCTTATAGAGAATAAACTTTGAATTTGAATTTGAATAAGAAAGATTTTGAATAATTTCAGGTTTTCCTAAAATTTTCCACTACTATTATCGCAGAGTTTGGAGTTTCATGTTACCCAGGAGTGCCGTGCCCAGTGTTCTGGCTTGGAGGAAAGCTTCCTCGGTAGTATTGTTTAATTCATCTGCACATTCTTCAAGGTATGTTCGAACTGTTGCGGAGAAAGGAGGTTTGATGTTGGCAATTTGAGGAGGAGTAGATCTTGGTAAGACCATTTCTTGGATGCAGTGACTGCTTGGGTAGCATTGAAAATTGGATTGGGCAAATATTTTGATACTTCATGGTGGAGAGTGAAAGTTACTCAGTCAGGTATTAGTACCACTGATACTTCTTGGCGGAGGGCGAAGGAAACTTAGTCAGGTGTTAGTATTACTGATACTTCTTGGTGGAGAGTGATGGTAACTTAGTCAGGTGTTAGTACCACTGATACTTCTTGCTGGAGAGTGAAGGTAACTTAGTCAGGTGTTAGTACCACTGATATTTCTTGGTGGAGAGTGAAGGTAACTAGGTCAGGTGTTAGTACCACTGATGAACATCAAAATGGTATACAATACCGACAGGTTGGTAGGTAAGACACATAGGCAACAGTTAGGCAACTTTATTCCGAAACGTTTCGCCTACACAGTAGGCTTCTTCAGTCGAATATAGAAAGTAGGCAGGAACAGTAGAGATGTGAAGACGATGTAATCAGTCCATCACCCTTGAAGTCGTAGAATTTGAGGTTGTCAGTCCCTCGGCCTGGAGAAGTTCAGTTCCATAGTCAGGAACTATCTGAAGATAGTTCCTGAGAGGGACCTGACCTCTCAGTGGCTACATTCTCACTACTACTACTACTACTCTGCACCTCTCCTTCCGACAGTATTTAAGTCTCCGCACTGTCGCTTGATCTTCAGATAGTTCCTGACTATGGAACTGAACTTCTCCAGGCCGAGGGACTGACAACCTCAAATTCTACGACTTCAAGGGTGATGAACTGATTACATTGTCTTCACATCTCTACTGTTCCTGCCTACTTTCTGTATTCGACTGAAGAAGCCTACTGTTTAGGCGAAACGTTTCGGAATAAAGTTGCCTAACTGTTGCCTATGTGTCTTACCTACCAGTACCACTGATACTTGGAAAAATAAACACTTAAGCAGTATAATGTGATCCTTTATTGACAATGTTTAGCCCACGCAGTGGGCTTTATAAGTCACAAACAGATCTACCTGGGTGAAACATACGTGGATATATATAGGATGGGAATGCTGGGTCAGGTGGAGAAAGGTGCACGTGACAATCTTCGGAGTAGAGTGAAGAAACCATACCACGGGCGGGGATAGAACTGGCGATCAGAGAGTCTCAAAACTCCAGACCGTCGCGTTAGTCACTGGACCAGCTGTAAAAACTTGCATTTGTGGTCACAGTGGTGCCTATGCTAAACTTTCTATGGTGTAGAAATATACCTAGTTAGATGAATCTTATTGTGGCTAGCTGGTCCAGTGGCTAACGCGACGGTCTGGAGTTTTATAACTCTCTGATCGCGGGTTCCATCCCTGTCCGTGGTATTGTTTGTTTGCAATCGTGTCATTACGATTTCGTGAGTCATAGAGTGAAGGAGTCTAAAAACTTGGGTAGCTTTTAAATGAGATTGGATAAGTACGGAATTCCTGTTGCAGATTTGAGGCCTAAGCTGAGGGTTTCAGTTTCTGTGGTTGACAGTGGACGATAAGAAAGATTTTGAATAATTTCAGGTTTTCCTAAAATTTTCCACTACTATTATCGCAGAGTTTGGAGTTTCATGTTACCCAGGAGTGCCGTGCCCAGTGTTCTGGCTTGGAGGAAAGCTTCCTCGGTAGTATTGTTTAATTCATCTGCACATTCTTCAAGGTATGTTCGAACTGTTGCGGAGAAAGGAGGTTTGATGTTGGCAATTTGAGGAGGAGTAGATCTTGGTAAGACCATTTCTTGGATGCAGTGACTGCTTGGGTAGCATTGAAAATTGGATTGGGCAAATATTTTGTTAGCGGGATGGATTGTGAAGGACCTGCCTAGTATGGGCCAACAGGCCTGCTGCAGTGTTCCTCCTTTTTTATGTTCTTATGTTCTTATGTAACTTAGTCAGGTGTTAGTTCCACTGATACTTCTTGGTGGAGAGTGAAGGTAACTTAGTCAGGTGTTAGTATTACTGATACTTCTTGGTGGAGAGCGAGGGTAACTTAGTCAGGTGTTAGTTCCATTTATACTTCTTGGTGGAGAGTGAAGGTAACTTAGTCAGGTGTTAGTATTACTGATACTTCTTGGTGGAGAGTGAGGGTAACTTAGGTGTTAGTACCACCGATACTTCTTGCAGTAAGGTACACTTGGGTTAATGTTTTTGTTAAGACTTTGTACTTTAACAATTCCGATAAAATACCTAATTTAAATGTTGTTGAAGTTAACAATATTTGTCTTATATAATCAACACATAGACTGATAGAACCGTCTTGAAACAATACATCAATCATCTTCAATATTTATCACACAAATATTTCCTAACATTTTGACACTCCAAGAAAAATGATATTTTTGACTGTTAATAATAATAATAAAATAATAATAGTAATAATAATAATAACAATAATAATAATAATAATAATAATAATAATAATAATAATAAAATAATAATAATAATAATAATAATAATAATAATAATAATAAAATAATAATAATAATAATAATAATAATAATAATAAAATAATAATAATAATAATAATAATAATAATAATAATAATAATAATAATAATAAAATAAAATAATAATAATAATAATAATAATAAAATAATAATAATAATAATAATAATAATAATAATAAAATAATAATAATAATAATAATAATAATAATAATAATAATAATAATAATAATAATAAAATAATAATAATAATAATAATAATAATAATAATAATAATAATAATAATAACAATAATAATAATAATAATAATAATAATAATAATAATAATAATAATAAAATAATAATAATAATAATAATAATAATAATAATAATAATAAAATAATAATAATAATAATAATAACAACAATAATAATAATAATAATAAAATAATAATAATAATAACAATAATAATAATAATAATAATAATAATAATAATAATAATAATAATAACAATAATAATAATAATAATAATAATAATAATAATAATAATAATAATAATAATAATAATAATAATAATAACAACAATAATAATAATAATAATAATAATAATAATAATAATAACAATAATAATAATAATAATAATAATAATAATAATAATAATAATAATATATTTATTTATTTGTGCGAGTACATGTACAAGGTATACAGACCATAGCTGACATCAATGGCAAATTAGATCAAGTTTGTCCCAGGATGCGACCCACACCAGTCGACTAACACCCAGGTACCTACTAACTGCTAGGTGAACATGGACAGCAGTCGTCTTAAGGAAACACGTCCTAATGTTCCCACCCTTACTGGGAACTGAGCCACGGACACTGAGTGTGTGAAGCGCGAGCGTTACCTACCAGGCCACGGGACAACCATTAATAATACAAGTTGTCACAAAATACATCATCAAACACTAAGAGTTTTTCAAAATAACGAAGATGTTCTTCATGTAAACAGGTTTTCACTAATCATCGGATTTTTCGTGAAAAACACGAAAGTTTTGGTATAGTTTCGGATGTACGTCATGAAAAACACACTGATTAACCACTGTGTACTTCACTGTAACTTAGGTTTTTCACTATAAGTTTAGCATGTAGTGAAGTGCCCCGTCATGATAGTGACTCATTATAACTAACAAAATATAATGACACATTCTAACCTTTGATTAGAAATAAATTTTGTACAAGTTAATTTTTTCACTGATACTTTACGATGTACTTCACGAAAACCACAAGTTTTCACTAAGTGTTCTCTGTGTACTTCACGAAAACCACAAGTTTTCACTAAGTGTTCTCTGTGTACTTCACGAAAACCACAAGTTTTCACTAAGTGTTCTCTGTGTACTTCACGAAAACCACAAGTTTTCACTAAGTGTTCTCTGTGTACTTCACGAAAACCACAAGTTTTCACTAAGTGTTCTCTGTGTACTTCACGAAAACCACAAGTTTTCACTAAGTGTTCTCTGTGTACTTCACGAAAACCACAAGTTTTCACTAAGTGTTCTCTGTGTACTTCACGAAAACCACAAGTTTTCACTAAGTGTTCTCTGTGTACTTCACGAAAACCACAAGTTTTCACTAAGTGTTCTCTGTGTACTTCACGAAAACCACAAGTTTTCACTAAGTGTTCTCTGTGTACTTCACGAAAACCACAAGTTTTCACAATCCAATAAACAAATTCATCATGAAATTCACGAGTTTTCATTAATTCATCAGAGTGAATTTCACTAAAACCACAAGTTTTCACTAAGTGTTCTCTGTGAATTTCACTAAAACCACAAGTTTTCACTAAATATTCACGATAAACTTCATGAAAAACCTGAATATTAGTTTATAAGACATTCCTTGACACACAAACAATGTTTATATATAATATATGTATTATATACCTCGCTAAACACTATATTTATTCACAATATTTTTTAAGAAACATAAATATTTTTACCAGTGTATTTATTTACAAATTTCTATGGTATAAACCTTGGTAATAAATACCGACAAGTTGGTTTAGAAAGACACGTAAGCAAACACTATAACATATTTATTAGAAAACGTTTCGGTCCTGGAACCTTGATCACTTCTAACATACAGAGGTAGAAAGACATTATATATATAGGCGGAGACCTTGCAGTCCGCCTGAATGAGCATCGAAATGCCTCTAACAGAGACGATGTAAGGTACGCCTGTGTCCTCCACAGAGACTCCACGGGACATTTGATGAACTGGAACGAGGCACAACTCGTTCTCACCGAACCAGACCTCAGACGCCGACGGTGCCTAGAAGCCTCACTAATCACCGTCACCGACACTATAGAACGCAACACTGGAAACTACAAAATTTCAAAAACATTGGCATACATGATACTTAAGCAGCACCAACCCAACAACACAGGAGTCACGTGATTTCATCGTCTACCCTCGCCTCGCATGGGCCAGTAGGCCTTCTACAGTGTTCCTCCATTCTTATGTTCTTATGACATTCCTCAGGTCACGTGCGTCACATCTCACTCTCCGCCTATATATATAATGTCTTTCTACCTCTGTATGTTAGAAGTGATCAAGGTTCCAGGACCGAAACGTTTTCTAATAAATATGTTATAGTGTTTGCTTACGTGTCTTTCTAAACCAACAAATTTCTATCTTCACACAGTCATACAAGATAATTGACTCACGATATCGTAATGACACGATTGCAAACAAAACATACCACGGGTGGGGATAGAACCCGCGGTCAGAGTCTCAAAACTCAGGGCCCGGTGGCCTGGTGGCTAAAACTCCCGCTTCACACACGGAGGGCCCGGGTTTGATTCCCGGCGGGTGGAAACATTTCGCCACGTTTCCTTACACCTGTTGTCCTGTTCACCTAGCAGAAAATAGGTACCTGGGTATTAGTCGAATGGTGTGGGTCGCATCCTGGGGGACAAGATTAAGGACCCCAATGGAAATAAGTTAGACAGTCCTCGATGACGCACTGACTTTCTAGGGTTATCCTGGGTGGCTAACCCTCCGGGGTTAAAAATCCGAACGAAATCTTATCTTATCTTAACTCCAGACCGTCGCGTTAGCCACTGGACCAGCTAGCCACAATAAGATTCGTCCAACTAGGTATATTTCTACACCATAGGAAGGTTAGCATAGGCCACCACTGTGACCACAAATGCAAGATGAGTCATGTTAATGGCTTTGAGGGGACTTACCTGGAGGTTACCTGGAGGTTATTCTGGGGATCAACGCCCCCGCGGCCCGGTCCATGATCAGGCCTCCCGATGGATCAGGGCCTGATCAACTAGGCTGTTACTGCTGGCCGCACGCAGTCCAACGTACGAGCCACAGCCCGGCTGATCCGGCACTGACTTTAGGTATCTGTCCAGCTCTCTCTTGAAGGCAGCCAGGGGTTTATTGGCAATTCCCCTAATGCTTGATGGGAGGCTGTTGAACAGTTTTGGGCCCCCGACACTTATGGTGTTTTCTCTTAGTGTACTTAGTGAGCTAGAGTTCGTCACGGCCACGCTAGCTGGAGATTCGTCTGTAAAAACTTGCATTTGTGGTCACAGTGGTGGCCTATGCTAACCTTCCTATGGTGCAGAAATATACCTAGTTGGATGAATCTTATTGTGGCTAGCTGGTCTAGTGGCTAACGAGACGGTCTGGAGTTTTGAGACTCTGACCGCGGGTTCTATCCCCGCCCGTGGTATTGTTTAGAAGATAATTTTCTGAAGATTGAGACACTTATGCAGCTTATGGAAATCTTTATTCAGGAAACGTTTCGCCACACAGTGGCTTCATCAGTCCAATACAAAGAGGAAGGCGTAAGGAGAGGAGGAGAATGAGATAATCAGTCCCTCAACCTGGAGTCGATGTGTTCAGTCCATCAATCTTGTAGAATGTACAGCATAGGGCCGTAGACGTGGCTTATATACTGTAGTGAGGTGACGTGAAGCAGGTGGAGGCGGGGTCATAGTGGTACCATCCACTAGTCGAAGTAGGTCTTCGTCCAAAGGTTGAACAAGTGTTGAAGAATTCTTTGTAACAAGATCCCATGATGCTGCAGTGTCCGACAGTTGTGATGAATGGTTTGAAAAACCGACAAGTTGAAGATTGAGACACTTATGCAGCTTATGGAAATCTTTATTCAGGAAACGTTTCGCCACACAGTGGCTTCATCAGTCCAATACAAAGAGGAAGGCGTAAGGAGAGGAGGAGAATGAGGTAATCAGTCCCTCAACCTGGAGTCGATGTGTTCAGTCCATCAATCTTGTAGAATGTACAGCATAGGGCCGTAGACGTGGCTTATATACTGTAGTGAGGTGACGTGAAGCAGATGGAGGCGGGGTCATAGTGGTACCATCCACTATGGACTGAACACATCGACTCCAGGTTGAGGGACTGATTACCTCATTCTCCTCCTCTCCTTACGCCTTCCTCTTTGTATTGGACTGATGAAGCCACTGTGTGGCGAAACGTTTCCTGAATAAAGATTTCCATAAGCTGCATAAGTGTCTCAATCTTCAACTTGTCGGTTTTTCAAACCATTCATCACAAGATAATTTTCTGTTGACATTAAAACTAACTCTGCATACACAATTAAGTCCGGATTAATTCATAGTTCTGTTAAACACAAAGATCTAGTCCCAGACTCTCAAGACTATCATTAAATTACTTCGTTTACCTGTCGCAGGTAGCGTCGACTCTCCTTCAGGTGGTAAACCCTCCCTCAGGGAAGGTTCCTTGACGCTGGTGAGGGGCTCTTGATCTAGGGAATTGGATCTGTGCTCCAGTTCCCTGAATTGATTCTGAATACCTTCCATCTCCCCCCCATTCACTGTATAATCCTACGGGTTTAGCGCCCCCCTTGATTATAATAATCAGGTGGTAATAATGAAGCAGGACCCTGAGCTGGAGACCAGTTCTCCAGGATCACTTATATAAACCATGTAATTCACGTCACATTCATCCTTTACATTCATGAATAATGTTGCAATATGTGAATTATGTATAATGATTATGACTAAATTTAAGGAATAACTGAATACATATACAGTCTTATGAAGCTATATTTTCTCTTTAACTGTGAACCAGTTATTACGTACACAGGTGTATAACGGCCTGCACAAAATAAAATAAACTGGTATTGACAATATGTACACAATTTATAATATTTACTGACATGTAAGAGTAAATGTACAACACTGTGGACAAAGGAGGTGAAATGCATACACCGCATACACCGCATACCCAAACAAAAACAGTGGCACACAGCGCTTATTGTGGCACTCTTAAGTGGTGATATCCAAATTAATCCAGGACCTCAAACTATTGTGCAGAGGCAAAATAGACAGATAAATGACGGTCTAGTAGCTAGGGATGATAACCTTAACTCCATATGTAATGCATACATAGGTCAATGTGAGACAATACAGCCATTATTATCTCAAACACTACCAAACAGATGCATACACTGTACTAAAGTACGCATGAAAAACAGAAAAGGCACCTTATGTAAAATGTGTAAGGGGTGGGTGCATGATGGATGTATGTACAATTATAGCAACGGTGCCAGAATTCATTTTGTGTGTAACAAATGCACTTTGGCACAGTTACCCTTTAGCAGTGATGACATTGATTTACCTAATTTTAATACAAATGACCCATTGCCATATATTGATGATTATGATTGTTTTATGAAAACAGGCCTTCACTTTATTCATGTCAATGCAAGATCACTTCTTCCTAAATTGGCAGAGATTAGGATTCTAGCTAACAAAATTAGGGCAGCAGTTATAACCATCTCTGAATCTTGGTTGGATGATACGGTGACTGACGACGAGGTCAAAATAGAAGGTTACAATATAAAACGCTTAGATAGGAACAGAAAGGGCGGTGGAGTATGTGCCTACATTAGAAATGACTTAGCTTACAACCCAAGACCTGATTTAAATAACAATAAACTGGAGATTCTATGGTTTGAAGTGCTGCTTCCCAAGACCAAACCCATCTTAGTAGGAACTAGTTACCGCCCTCCTACCCAGGACCAGTTCTTAGAAGACTTTTCCAGAGTCTTGTCCGGAGTTGAAAGCAATTGCGAAACAATAATACTGGGCGACTTCAATATCTGTTTTCAGCAACAAAATAACGGGCTATGCAAAAGGTATAAGCAAATTCTAGGATTAAATAGCTACACCCAACTAATTAATAAACCAACCCGGATCACACAGTTCTCAGCCACCCTAATTGACCACATACTTTGCAACCGCGCTGAGAACATTAGTCAGTCAGGCGTCATTACCACAGGTCTTAGTGATCATTTCATCATTTACTGCACCAGGAAAATCACTAGGGATAGGATAGGCCTACACAGGACAATAAAAATGAGGTCAACTAGAAACTACAGTAAAGAAACACTGGTAAATAGGCTACACAATTGTGACTGGACAGAGATAACAAGTTGCACGGACGTAAACGATGCCTGGGAAAAATTCAAAACAATGTTCACTACCATTCTTAATAATATTGCACCAGTTAAAGAGGTTAGGATTAAACGAAGAACTGAACCCTGGATGACTACTGAGATATTAGATAATATGAAATTCAGAGACCAGCTGCTAAAAAGATTTAAAGCAAACAGATAATGAGGTATGCCACGAAACATCTAAGGTGGCAAATTGCTTTAATTCCTACTACACATCTGTTGCATCAACACTAGTAAGTAAACTACCAGCTGCATCAAATACCTTTAACACAGACTCTGATAAGTTTCAAACATACTATACCAATAAAGGGGTAACCCCAAACAGTTGTCAACTAGTAAGTGTATCTCATGACTTCATTCAAAAAGAACTAAGCAGGTTAAACCCAACTAAGAGCACAGGCCCTGATAACATCCCGTCTAAGTTCCTAAAAGATGGTGCTTCTGAACTGTCAATCCCTATTGCTCACATAATAAATCTATCAATCACCACTAATACCGTACCGGAGGGGTTCAAGGAGGCCAGAGTTACTCCTATATTCAAGAAAAATAATAGGTCTGATGTAAGCAACTATAGACCTGTTAGTATACTCAGTATAATATCTAAAATTCTGGAGAGGGCGGTGTATTCTCAAGTAGTTAAGTACCTTAATGACAACAGCATTCTCCATAGCTATCAATCGGGCTTTAGAAGATCCTACTCAACCGATACCTCCCTTATTAATCTGATGGATTACCTGAGAACTGAAATGTCAAAAGGGAACGTCATAGGTATGGTAGCCTTAGACCTGCAAAAGGCCTTCGATACTGTCAACCACAATATATTATGTAAGAAACTTCAAGCTATCGGTATAGGTTCTGTAGACTGGTTTAAGTCCTACCTTAGCAACAGGAGACAAATAGTCAAAATCAACAAAACGGAATCAGAACCCCTGCCGATAACATGTGGAGTTCCCCAAGGTAGTATTCTGGGTCCCTTACTATTCTTATGTTATGTCAATGATATGCCTATCAGTGTCAAGTGCAAACTCCTACTGTATGCAGATGACAGTGCTCTGTTAGTGACAGGTAAAGACCCACAAGATATTGCTAATGTTTTAACACTGGAACTGGAGTCCTGCAGCAAATGGTTAGTAGACAACAAACTATCATTACACCTAGGGAAAACTGAAGCCATTCTCTTTGGAACGAAACATAAACTGAGAAGGGTAAATAATTTTAATGTTCAGTGTAATGGGGAGTCCATCACTTTGGTTTCATCAGTTAAATATCTGGGAATCCCCTTTGACCCATGCATGTCAGGATAATTGATAGGGAACAGTGTAGTAAAGAAAGCGAATGCCAGGCTGAAGTTCCTGTATAGACAAGCACAGTGTCTACCTACTGAGGCTCGCAGGACCCTATGTCTAGCCCTTATACAATGCCATATGGATTACGCTTGCTCTTCTTGGTACTCTGCCTTGACAAAAAAACTGAAAGATAGACTGCAAATCACCCAGAACAAAATCGTAAGATTCATCCTGGGGCTGGGACCAAGAGAACATGTAGGCCAGGATGAATTACAGCAGTTGGATATGCTGAATGTTGAAGACAGAGTAAAACAACTGAAGCTAAATCATGTTTATAAAATTGCTCACGAACAGTGTCCAGAATATCTTGCTGTCAATTTTGTCAAGGTTGGGAACCAAAGCAATCATAGTACTAGGGGGAGACAACAATCATAGTACGAGGGGGAGAGAGCACAACTTTGTAGTACCCACAGTCAGTGGCCAGGCTTCAAACACCTTTTATTGTACAGCAATAAAGGAATGGAACAGACTACCCACAAATGTCAAGGCCAGTCATAGCTTGAACCAGTTCAAGAAGACTGCCAAAAAGTGTCTGATGAATGAAGCAACAGAAAGGGAGGGGAATGATTTTCTATTTTTTAGCTAAAATACGTGTAAATTTTACCTTATCCCTAGTAATGACCCTCGTATTGTAGATAGTCATAATGACCCTCGGGTAGTAGATAGTCTTAATGACCCTCGTATTGTAGATAGTCTTAATGACCCTCGTGTAGTAGATAATCTTTTTAGTATGATAATAAGATGTTATCTTCATTATAGAATAATAAGAAAATATTATAACCTTTATATTATAATAATAAGGTAAAAGGACCCCAATGGAAATAAGTCACTGTCTGACTTTTTTGGGTTATCCTAGGTTCTCTACACATATGCTGCTATGTATGATAATTCTATGTAACTGTATTGTGTATACCTGAATAAATTTACTTACTTACTTACTTGCAGGAGTCAGAGAATGTACCATGAAAGACCAGCAGCCCGGACAAGTCTGCCAACACTAGTGTCACAAGTGAACCACGTTGCTTCGCAGCTTTGACAAGCTTGTCTGTGATTGGCCGATGAACCGAGATACTGATATAACGATGGGGCTCCTATTGACCGTTAAATCCTTAGCACCTGGTTCACTGGTTGGGAAGCAGCCTATATGGGAGTGTGACGTAGGCCAAATAAAATGTAACATACTTGTAGCATACAACACCCCCACCCAAAAAGGGCTCTAATAACCGGGACTTGGCCTTCCCTCCACGGATAGTGTGCCACCATGATACGGAATTCTAATGGAACTGCCTTTCCTCTCAACCATTCAGCTCATTAAGTAGTGTTCAATTCCAAGAGATTTTCAAACTTTACCCAAGAACGAGACAGCAGACAGTAAGGCAGCGTTGGTTCAAGACAGCAGACAGTAAGGCAGCGTTGGTTCAAGACAGCAGACAGTAAGGCAGCGTTGGTTCAAGACAGCAGACAGTAAGGCAGCGTTGGTTCAAGACAGCAGACAGTAAGGCAGCGTTGGTTCAAGACAGCAGACAGTAAGGCAGCGTTGGTTCAAGACAGCAGACAGTAAGGCAGCGTTGGTTCTAGATACTTGCAGACCGTAGTGTCCCATCCCTATAAAAAAAAACCTTACACTAAAATTAACAAATATTTTTTTATAATATGATTATATAAGGGAAAAGACAAAGAACTTTGTCCATAGAAGCAAAAAGAGGAATATATGAGAGTACAGTTATATTGGTGTGAAGCATGGGTGATGAATGTTGCAACAAGGAGAAGGCTGGAGGCAGTGGAGATGTCATGTCTGAGAGCAATGTGTGGTGTGAATATAATGCAGAGAATTTGTAGTTTAGAAATTAGGAGGAGGTGCAGGATTACCAAAACTATTATCCAGAGAGCTGAGGAGGGGTTGTGTTGTGATAGAAACACAGGCCTTATCTCTAGGCTTTATTGAACATAGAATCTTCATAGTACTTCTGCAACAACAAAATATAATGACTAGTACATCTAATAATGGCTTCTACAGGGATGGTGATGTCTTGCATATGTCAAGAGAAAAGTTATAACTACAGGCCACATATTTAAACTCACCATGTAATCTGCATCACTGATAAATGGATATAGTAGGAGAGAATCACACACCATGTGTTGGCGCCCATGACACACACCAAACTGTTGTTGTTGTTAAGGGCCCCAAGAGGTGGTGCAGTATTATCCTGCTGCTGCTCCCCACAGGACCAGTATCACTACAATATCCCCCTTCTAAAATATCAGAGACAGTAATCTCCCAAACTGTTAGGTGGGCGACGTACACGTCCCGACCTTCGTAGCCCTTGAGCCTCTTCACCAGGTTCGATATTTTCCAGCGGGGTTTGATTAACTGCTGGAGCAGAATCCTCTATTTCCATAGGGGTAGTCTCAAGGGGCTTTCCAGGAGAAAACGAAGCATCTTTCACATCTATTGGTGTATCTTGAGATTCCACACTAATAGGGATTTCAACTGGGGCTAAATGTCTTGTAGATACTGTAGTCTCTTCACCATTTTGGTAGCGAATGTGGGCGTAATGTGGATTAGCTTGCAGGAGCTCTACCTCTTCCACTAAAGGATCCGTCTTGTTCATCCTACGGTGACTCTTCAGGAGAACGGGTCCAGGATGACATAACCAAGTGGGCACGGAGGCTCCCGTAGAGGAACGACGTGAATAGTTGAGGAGTCTTTCATGAGGGGTTGCATTAGTAGCTGTGCACAGCAGTGATCTAATAGAGTGAAGAGCATCAGGTAGGACAGTTTGCCAGTGTTGAACAGGTAGATTGCGCGACTTCAATGTCATTGTAACTGCCTTCCATATAGTACCATTGAACCGCTCCACTTGACCATTGCCTTGAGGGTTGTAGCTTGTTGTTCTGCTGCAGGCAATACCTTTGCTAGCCAAAAACTCCTGAAGTTCGTTACTCATGAACGAGGATCCCCTGTCTGAATGGATATAAGCTGGCATACCAAAAATAGAGAACAACTGTGAAAGACAACTAATAACAGTTGAAGCAGCCATATTTGCACAGGGGAATACAAAGGGAAACCTTGAATATTCATCTACTATGTTAAGGAAATACCTATTCTGATTTGTGCTTGGTAGAGGTCCTTTGAAATCTATATTCAATCTTTCGAAAGGCTGGGTGGATTTTATGAGATGAGTCTTCTCTGGCTGATGAAAGTTTGGCTTGCACTCTGCACATACTCTGCATGCTCTGATCACTTGTCGCACATCTTCCACTGAGTAGGGCATGTTCTTTGATTTGACAAAATGGTACAGGCGTGTAACTCCTGGGTGACACAAAGCCTTGTGGAGAGCTGAGAGTGATTGCAAATCATGACATGCTGCTCCACAGTGGGACCTAGAGAATGCATCAGGTGAGATGTTCTCTTGACCCGGTCGGTACAGAATATCAAAGTCATAACACGATAGTTCCATCCTCCAGCGTAATATCTTGTCATTCTTTATCCTACTTTTGTGCTTCTTGTCGAACATATACATCACGGACCGTTGGTCAGTCCTTATGGTGAAATGTCTACCAGTTAAATAATGCCTCCAGTGGCGAACTGCTTCTATGATGGCCTGGGCTTCCTTTTCTACAGCAGCATAACATTTCTCTGATCCTTGAAAAGTTCTCGAAAAGAAGGCTACTGGTCGTCCTGCCTGAGATAAGACTGCAACAATGGCAATGTCAGATGCATCCGTTTCCACTTCGAATGGTAGGGACTCATCAATGGCTTGAACTACTGAGTTTTCAATGTCCTGTTTGAGAGTATGGAAAGCGGCTTCTGCTTCCTTTGTCACAGGAAATGTGGTAGCACTCAATGGGCGGACTTTACTTGAATAGTTGTAGATCCATTGTGAGTAATAAGCAAAGAGACCAAGAGTTCTTCGGAGTGACTTTTTGTCTTGAGGCATTGGAAGTTCCCGTAGAGGTCGTAGTCGTTCAGGGTCTGGGAATATTGAACCTCCTTCCACTACATAACCAAGGATGCTAAGCCTTTTAGTTGAAAATGTGCACTTTTCCTCATTGTAACTGATATTTTTCTTCTTGGCGGCTTCCAAAAACTTATCAAGGTTTGCATCATGTTCCTCCTGGGTCTTGCCACAAATGGTAACATTATCTAAATACGCGTAAGTTCCCATGAGTTGCTCTTCCTGAATGAGTGAATCCATAATTCGTTGGAAGCAGGCTACCCCATTGGTGACTCCAAAAGGGACTCTGGTAAACTGATACAAGCCATCACTAGCCTGAAACGCTGTGTATGGTTTATCTTCATTCCTTATAGGGACTTGATGATAGGCACTCTGTAGATCAATTGTGCTAAACACATAGTACTGAGCAATTTTGTTCACTGTATCATCAATTCGAGGTAGAGGGTACCCATCAAGAAGTGTAAATTTGTTGATTGTCTCAGAGTAATCGATAGCCAGTCTCCGTTTCCTATAACCATCTTTAACAACAACAACCTGTGCACGCCAAGGGGAATCACTCGGTTCTATAATACCCTTCTTCAGCAGCCTCTGAATTTCTTTCTCAATGAACATCCGATCCTCATAAGAATAGCGGCGTGACTTAGCTGATATAGGATGGCAATCCGCGGTAAGATTTGCAAACAGCTTTGGTGGGTCTACCCTTAAAGTGCTAAGTCCACAGACAACAAGAGGAGGCAGTTCACCTCCATATGTTAAGGTGGCACTACCATGCAGCTTCTGAAAGTCCTGACCAAGGATAACATCAGAGCACAGTTGTGGCAGAATAGCTAAATGTACATCTTGATAATCCTTTCCATTAACTCTGAGACTTACCTTACAAAACCCTAAGGTCTGAATAGAGAGAGATGTTGATGCCATGGAAAGGGTACCTGATGAGTGATGTAGAGTCAAGGAGAGCCGTTTAACTAAGTCAGGGTTGATGAAACTCTCTGAGCTGCCACTATCAATAAGACCATCTACTTCTGTTCCTTTGATGAATACTTTCACAACTGCCTTTGACAGTGAATTTGGAGTAGCCGCAGAAGTCACTGTTGCTAGAGTCGCATGATCACTGGAATGTGTGGAGGCACTAGCTCTTGTTGATGCATTAGCACGACATACTTTAGCAAAGTGACCTTTCTTGTGGCATTTATGGCACATTGCTTCACGAGCAGGACACTTTGGACGTGGATGTCTTGAAAAACCACAAAAGAAACACACCGTACCTGCTGCTGCTGTCACTGAGGCAGGTTCCACAGTAACTTCATTGCAAGAGTCTTGGTCAGGAATTGCAGCACTTACCACTCGAGAAGGCTGAGTGGTACTGTATACTTCAGAATTCTTCTGGGCTGAATCTAGAGCTCTTGCCTGGTCAAAGGCAGCGGCTAAGTCGAGAGTTTTATTCTCCAATAAACGCTGCCTTATTATTGGTGATTGCAGGCCACTGATAAAAGCATCCCTGATGGACTCTTCACAATACTGAGCAGCTGTCACTGCTTGGAAGTGACAGTCCACTAACACTAACGTTGTGCTCCCGGCTTTCTGGTGTTTTCACGGTCGCTCTTACGTGCTAGAACTTTAATTTGTGTCATCAATCCTATACGATACATCCCTCTAGCGCCTGGAACCAATCTTGGGCGGAAAACATTATATACTGAGTCAAAAAAGGAGAATTAGTGTGCATTACCTAGCAGAGTTTACTGCCAGAGGGGAATCATAGGCCTGTTTCCCGTGTGAAAAAAATAATAATAATTGAACGTTGTGTCAGAGGAAAGAAAGTCTCCCTGAAAGCATTGAGTATACATAGTGTATAGTGTATACTACAGTGGCTCCCTAGTATATTGATGATAAAGGCTAAAGTGTCATTTGAAAACAGGTGAATTTGTAAATGAAGTGATAAGCCTATAGAGGCAGGTGCCAGAAGTCGCCAGAAACTTACCACAGGTCAGCTGTTTTTAATAATCTTCCTGGCCTGCTAGTGTACTCGCATATAATCTAGTGATACCAGTGAATAGCAGAATACAGTGTTGTAGTAGCAACTAACCAGTATTATAATGGTACTTAGTGGAGTGGAGTGACTTTCATTAGTTTCATTTTCTTGAAATACGAGACGTTACTGTGAATTTCATATAACATTTAGTTACCAGCGGTCGCAATATACACAACGAGAAGCAATTATTACTACAGAAAAAGCGTCCTTCCTCCAAAATTTGCACCAGTCAACTATAGTGATAATATAGCATTTATTGTGGTGGAGACGGAAAAACAAAAATAGAAAAGCCAGATACAGCGATTGATAAACAAAGAGGTCGACTGTACGTCATTGTAGGAGCTGCCAGATATCACCGGCTCTTCAACACGCAAGTTATACTTTTGTATCAGTCAAATCACATATTACTCGGGTAGATAATTTCCAGTAGATCCTTCATGTGTTAGCTCAAATCACCGACCAGTATGTTTTAAATAAGTGACCCACTGATCAGAGCAGATCGACTGGTCCGAACCCTTGACTGGTCCGAACCCTTGACTGGTCCGAACCCGGGACTGGTTTCAAACAGTTTCGTTGGACAATAAAGCAGACTGTAAACGGATGGGTTTGTAGGCGCCCTTATAAACACAAACATTAAAAATCAGGAACGTGACGGTAAGCTGTCCAATATACAAAAAGAGTTAGAAACAGAAATACAAATAGCTAGAGCTTCATTTAAGGTTATTAATATAATATTCAAGAGGTTGCTAGTAGACTTGCAGTAAATCAACCATTCAAATCATTATGAAGCTGTGTGTAGTCTGTGGTCAGTCAAACAAACGGGCTACCACATGGATAAATTGTCATTTTTGTGGAAATTGGTGTCACGCTCCTTGTGCAGATATCCCAGAACTAGCTACAAGCAGTATTAAAACAGAGAAGTGTTTTTGGGTATGCCCAAATGAGGAAAATCTGTGGACTAAAATCACAAGGGTATTAAAAGAGGATAACATCAAAGCTGCTTTCATAGAAAACCTGGAAGCTTTCTACAACAGATGGGAACATAAAAAGTCCGGGCTGAATGGTACTGCCCTTGATACTGGCCATGTAGTCACAAACTGTAAGGCTGGAGGTGATGTCCTGGTAGTCAGTAAATGTAGGGCTGATAGTGCTGTCCTGGGAGACAGTAATGGTGAAGCTGGAGGTGCTGTCCTGGGAGACAGTAATGGTGAAGCTGGAGATACTGTCCTGGGAGACAGTAATGGTGAAGCTGGAGGTGCTGTCCTGGGAGACAGAAATGGTGAAGCTGGAGATACTGTCCTGGTAGACAGTAATGGTGAAGCTGGAGATTTTGTCCAGGTAGTCGGGAATTATACGCAGGAAGGAATACATATAAATGACCTCATAGAGGACAGGAGCCATAGTAGGGAAACAAGTGTAGTCAAAGATAAGATAAAACCAATATTGCAAACCAGAAATACCGCAGGAAATAGCAAACAAGAGGACTCCAATAGCAATAGTGAGGATAAATTACCAAAAACAACTGGTGGGAGCTCCATTGTTGGTGCTAAGGAGGATAGGAATAAGACAGGGAAACATGCACCAACAGGGAATACAGTCACAGAAACCCAAGGCAAACGGAAACCAAGCCTGTGCACATACTATGCACTTGGTATCTGCTGGCATGGGAAATCTGGAAAAACAGATGGGACATGCAACTATGACCACCCTAGAAAATGTCATGCCCATATGACAACAGGAAAATGCAAACTCCCTTCCTGTAAGCTTTTTCACCCTGAAATGTGTACCTCTTCAGTACAGGAAAGACTGTGCTATAACTTAAATTGCCAGGCATACCATCTAAAGGGGACA
The DNA here is from genome assembly GCF_038502225.1 of Cherax quadricarinatus. NCBI lineage: Eukaryota > Metazoa > Arthropoda > Malacostraca > Decapoda > Parastacidae > Cherax > Cherax quadricarinatus. Next base: position 36,660,467 of record NC_091319.1, read on the forward strand.
AAAAGATACAAAACATCCAGGCCATGGGAAAACCTGGGTAGCCACAGCCACTCAAGAGGGAGAGGTTTTTTAGTGCCAGGAAGGAAAAAAAACTGGCAGGAAATGGCAGAAATCGTACACCAAATCCAGTCATTCCTGGAGTGGAACCACAGTCGATGGCCTCCACTCCAAACCAACAGATACAGATACTAATGCCGGAAAAAAAATCCCCCCCCAGTACCAACAATACCACCAGTCCGATAACATTCTTCTTTGCAAATATACAGGGTCTAAAGCCAGCAATAAACAACAAAATACCTTTCATCCGTGGACTGCTTGCAGAGGCAAAGGCAATGTTCGCGGCTTTCACTGAGACCCACATAAAGGATCACTTGGACAACGAAATATGGATCCCAGGTTACAACCTATACAGATGTGACAGAGTGAACAGGCAAAAGGGGGGGGTTGGCCTGTACATTGCAGAGTCACTTGTTTGCACAGAACTGCTTAATGCCTCAAATGACGTAGTGGAAGTTTTAGCAGTAAAGGTCGAGAACCAAAACCTAGTCATTGTGGTAGTCTACAAGCCTCCGGATGCAACATCCCAGCAATTCCAGGAACAGCTGTTAAAAATTGACCACTGTCTGGAAAATCTTCCAGCTCCTGCACCCAACATCTTGCTCCTGGGGGATTTCAACTTAAGGCACCTAAAATGGAGGAATATAGCAAATAATATTGTTGCAGTAATAACACCAGGAGGCAGCTCTGATGAAAACTCACACTCACACGAGCTTTTAAATCTCTGCACAAAATTCAATTTAAACCAGCAAATAATAGAGCCTACTAGACTGGAGAATACACTAGACCTCATCTTCACTAACAATGATGATCTGATAAGAAATGTCACCATATCAAAAACAATATACTCAGATCACAACATAATTGAGGTTCAGACATGTATGCGTGGAGCCTCAGACCGACAAAATGAGACTAGTCACGAGGGAGCATTCACCAAATTCAACTTCAATAACAAAAACATAAAGTGGGACCAAGTAAACCAAGTCCTAACCGATATAAGCTGGGAAGATATACTAAGCAACACAGACCCAAACTTATGCCTAGAACAGATTAACTCGGTGGCACTCGATGTATGCACAAGGCTTATTCCTCTAAGAAAAAGGAGGAGTAGATGTAAAATAGAAAGAGACAGGCGCTCCCTTTACAGGCGACGGAAAAGAATAACAGAGCGGCTAAAAGAGGTCAATATATCAGAAATGCGCAGGGAGACACTGGTCAGAGAAATAGCAAGCATCGAACTTAAGCTAAAAGAATCCTTTAGGAGTCAGGAATCGCGGGAAGAACTAAAAGCCATAAATGAAATCGAAAGAAACCCAAAGTATTTCTTCTCCTATGCCAAATCAAAATCGAGAACAACGTCCAGTATTGGGCCCCTACTTAAACAAGATGGGTCCTACACAGATGACAGCAAGGAAATGAGTGAGCTACTCAAGTCCCAATATGACTCAGTTTTTAGCAAGCCGCTAACCAGACTGAGAGTCGAAGATCAAAATGAATTTTTTATGAGAGAGCCACAAAATTTGATTAACACAAGCCTATCCGATGTTATCCTGACGCCAAATGACTTCGAACAGGCGATAAATGACATGCCCATGCACTCTGCCCCAGGGCCAGACTCATGGAACTCTGTGTTCATCAAGAACTGCAAGAAGCCCCTATCACGAGCCTTTTCCATCCTATGGAGAGGGAGCATGGACACGGGGGTCGTCCCTCAGTTACTAAAAACAACAGACATAGCCCCACTCCACAAAGGGGGCAGTAAAGCAACAGCAAAGAACTACAGACCAATAGCACTAACATCCCATATCATAAAAATCTTTGAAAGGGTCCTAAGAAGCAAGATCACCACCCATCTAGAAACCCATCAGTTACACAACCCAGGGCAACATGGGTTTAGAACAGGTCGCTCCTGTCTGTCTCAACTACTGGATCACTACGACAAGGTCCTAAATGCACTAGAAGACAAAAAGAATGCAGATGTAATATATACAGACTTTGCAAAAGCCTTCGACAAGTGTGACCATGGCGTAATAGCGCACAAAATGCGCGCTAAAGGAATAACAGGAAAAGTTGGTCGATGGATCTATAATTTCCTCACTAACAGAACACAGAGAGTAGTCGTCAACAGAGTAAAGTCCGAGGCAGCTACGGTGAAAAGCTCTGTTCCACAAGGCACAGTACTAGCTCCCATCTTGTTCCTCATCCTCATATCCGACATAGACAAGGATGTCAGCCACAGCACCGTGTCTTCCTTTGCAGATGACACCCGAATCTGCATGACAGTGTCTTCCATTGCAGACACTGCAAGGCTCCAGGCGGACATCAACCAAATCTTTCAGTGGGCTGCAGAAAACAATATGAAGTTCAACGATGAGAAATTTCAATTACTCAGATATGGTAAACATGAGGAAATTAAATCTTCATCAGAGTACAAAACAAATTCTGGCCACAAAATAGAGCGAAACACCAACGTCAAAGACCTGGGAGTGATTATGTCGGAGGATCTCACCTTCAAGGACCATAACATTGTATCAATCGCATCTGCTAGAAAAATGACAGGATGGATAATGAGAACCTTCAAAACTAGGGAGGCCAAGCCCATGATGACACTCTTCAGGTCACTTGTTCTATCTAGGCTGGAATATTGCTGCACTCTAACAGCACCTTTCAAGGCAGGTGAAATTGCCGACCTAGAAAATGTACAGAGAACTTTCACGGCGCGCATAACGGAGATAAAACACCTCAATTACTGGGAGCGCTTGAGGTTTCTAAACCTGTATTCCCTGGAACGCAGGAGGGAGAGATACATGATTATATACACCTGGAAAATCCTAGAGGGACTAGTACCGAACTTGCACACGAAAATCACTCACTACGAAAGCAAAAGACTTGGCAGACGATGCACCATCCCCCCAATGAAAAGCAGGGGTGTCACTAGCACGTTAAGAGACCATACAATAAGTGTCAGGGGACCGAGACTGTTCAACTGCCTCCCAGCACACATAAGGGGGATTACCAACAGACCCCTGGCAGTCTTCAAGCTGGCACTGGACAAGCACCTAAAGGCAGTTCCTGATCAGCCGGGCTGTGGCTCGTACGTTGGTTTGCGTGCAGCCAGCAGCAACAGCCTGGTTGATCAGGCGCTGATCCACCAGGAGGCCTGGTCACAGACCGGGCCGCGGGGGCGTTGACCCCCGAAACTCTCTCCAGGTAAACTCCAGGTAAGGACTCATCAATCTGCTGGCGGCGAGTTGCAAGGCGATAGCGTGCAAAGATTTCATTTGTAGGTTTAATATACTGAGACTTGAGGGTTTTGATAGCATCTTCGTAGGTATTACACTCAGAAATAGCCTCATATATCTTAGGTGACACAAAATTGATGAGCAGACTTAGTTTATCTAGATCTTCTTTAGGAAGGGCTCCCAAGAAGTTTTCGAAAGTCTTAAACCAGTGCTTCCATTCCTGAGCAGCCGTTGATAAGCTGGGGTCACAGTCTAGCCTCTCAGGTTTCAGTAAACGCTCCATGTTGTGATGTAGTCTAGCGCAGGATCACCACCATGTAGCCCAGGATTCTATGTTCAATAAATTGTTGTGATAGAAACACAGGCCTTATCTCTAGGCTTTATTGAACATAGAATCTTCATAGTACTTCTGCAACAACAAAATATAATGAATAGTACATCTAATAATGGCTTCTACAGGGATGGTGATGTCTTGCATATGTCAAGAGAAAAGTTATAACTACAGGCCACATATTTAAACTCACCATGTAATCTGCATCACTGATAAATGGATATAGTAGGAGAGAATCACACACCATGTGTTGGCGCCCATGACACACACCAAACTGTTGTTGTTGTTAAGGGCCCCAGGAGGTGGTGCAGTATTATCCTGCTGCTGCTCCCCACAGGACCAGTATCACTACAGGTTGTTGAGGTGGTTCGTACATGTAGAGAGGCTGGAACAAAATAGAATGACTTCGAGAGTATATAAATATGTAGTGGAGGGAAGACGGGGTAGGGGTCGGCCTAGGAAAGGTTGGAGGGAGGGGGTAAAGGAGGTTTTGTACGCAGGGCTTGGACTTCCAGCAAGCATGCGTGAGTGTGCTAGATAGGAGTGGAGACAAATGGCTTTTAGGACCTTGACGCGCTGTTGGAGTGTGATCACAGTAACATTTATGAAGGGATTCACAATCAGACCAATGCTAGGGACAACCCGTCTACCCCTTCTCCCACTACTACTGTTACTGAAGACGGCCCAGTAAGACTCCATACTTATGGACTGCGACCCAGGACAACAGTACATTTCTGTGACATTGACATACCTACAGACTTGTCTGACTCCTACGCTAGTTATGCTAATTGTTTGCTTGCAGAAATGGGTATAGACGCACACACATTGTATAGCTAGTTGATAATGGAGTCAGGGTGGACAACATCATGTAATTATGTAAATACTTTTAGAAGGGTACCCAGAGTATAATGAATTCCATGGATATAGTATTATTGTAGGTATGTGCACCCAGTGTCAGGGCAGTGCTGCCCTCTGAGTCACATGTCACACCTTAGGAAATGCTACTGTCAGTCATTGTTTGCAGATGTGAGGGTGCAACAACGTTCGTAGACGAGTGGTCAACTGATGTTCAGCCCTGCGGACAACCTGTATATATAAGATTTTAGTTCCAGTGCTGACGTCTCCGGACTCTCTCCTCGATGAAACAGCGCGGGCAAACCAGTTTTCTCTTCCCCTGGATGGGAGAGTTTTTTTTTCCCTGTTGCATTTTTATGTCCATTTTTGATTTACAAGTGAGTGAAAGCCAGTCCCTCTCTGGGGTAGCTAGTGTAAGTAATTCCTTTATACCTACGGGCCCACCAGTATTGTCGTGTCGGGACGACGCGAGGTGAGTGGCAGAGCAAATGTAGGCAGCCTGTACTGTCAGGACAGACAACCTAAGCCGTCTGTTCTGACTAGTTTATATTTCGTGGCATTTAAGTGCTGCCCTCTGTAGGCTCACCCAGGTCAGTGGGAGGCTGAGCCCATTCGCCCTCACTCCCCGGCCGACCGACTTGATAGACACAAGTGCTCCCCCTCCACGGACTGGCTTGCGGTCATTCCCTCACATTGCCCATTGTGTACTCACTCCTATCCAATTAAAGCCAAACTAGTCCACGGCCGTATCATTGCTACCTACGCTACCTTCATCGGCACTAAACCGCTGTTCAACAGCAAGAACAGCAATAACAAAATTGGTAGGTCGGACTTGAGTCCTGGAGATGGGAAGTACAGTGCCTGCACTCTGAAGGAGGGGTGTTAATGTTGCAGTTTTATAACTGTAGTGTAAGTGCACCTCTGGCAAGACAGTGATGGAGTGAATGATGATGAAAGTTTTTCTTTTTCGGGCCACCCTGCCTTGGTGGGAGACGGCCGGTGTGCTAATAAAAAAATAATAAATAATAAGGGAAAAAAAGAGCTTACTACCCACATGATCCCTAACGTATCCTAACCTATATACACAATAAAGCGTCGGTCAGAAAATTGTGTTTTCCGGGTATATGGTGAACTGAGAAGTTGTAGGGTCGCTGCCCGAGATTCCATGTCATCAGTCTGGTATCATGATTCTTCATGGCGTTTAAATAGACGAGAGGGTTGTGACCACATGAGGTGACTGCCCCAAGAAGACGTCATAATGCTCCAACGCAAGTATCAGGGCTAGAGCTTCTTTCTCGATGGTGGAGTAGGCTCTGTGGTGGGCCTGATACTTGTTAGTTTAATATGTTTATTATGCAGCCCATACCCATCCTGTGGGCGGTAGTCAAAAGATTACAGAGGTACATAATTGGTCCAGAGACTGGACTCCAAAGTTTTGATAGCTGAGCAAGTTACAGAGGTAATGAACTCACAATTTACAAATGTAATGAACTCACAATTTACAAAAGTAATGAACTCACAATTTACAAACGTAATGAACTCCAGGTAGGTCTAGTTACAATCATGACAAGTTACAAAGGTATTTACAGATTACAGAGGTACGTAATGGGTCCAGGGACTGGGCCCCCAAAGTTTTGATAGCTGAACTAGGTACAAAGGTAATGAGCTCACAAGCTACAAAGGTAATGAATTCTGTAAGAATGGTTACTTACGTTTATACATGCTACAATCATGAACAAATTATAGAGTAATGAGCAATTCGCACTTCCACACCCGGTCACAACTGTAATGAGTTATTTGCTGAGTAATATGCCACGGCTGTAAACATACCTCCTCGGACACTTGTAGTAATACTACCCCGACCCCTGACTCACAGGTATCAACCTGCGACAAAAGAGGTTTTAAAAGATCAGGAGACTGGAGAATGGGTGTAGTACACAACAGACATTTACCATGATGAAATGCCTCTTGGCAATCTGGGGTCCAACAAAATTTGTTTTTGTTTCTGGTAAGTGAGGTGACGGGGGCTACTACATCTACAAAGTTCCTACAAAAACACCTGTTGAAACCTATTCCTAAAAATCTTTGTAAGGATTTCTTATCATGAGGTACCGGGTAATTTTTAATAGTTTTGGCTTTAACAAATTCAGGGGCCACTTTACCACTACCAACTTTATGGCCTAAGAAAGTAAGAGAAGACGAGCCAGAAGATTTACAAAGGTTAACTGTTAGCAGAAATTTTCTGAACTTTTAAACGACTTCTTAAAGACTGGTATGGAGAGGGAGTGTTGATGGGGTACAGGCAGTGCTGGCGGGGGAGAGGCAGTGCTGGCGGGGGAGAGGCAGTGCTGGCGGGGGAGAGGCAGTGCTGGCAGGGGAGAGGCAGTGCCGGTGGAGGAGAGGCAGCACTGGTCGCTCTCGTGGTGTGGGTGGTAATGTGGGTGGAGGGTGTGGGTGGTTGGGTGGGAAGTGGTGCAGTTGGTGTTGTGGGTGGTGGGGTTCGGTTGAGGTGTTGATTTAGTGGGTTGTGGTTTTTTTTTTTTTTTTTTTTAATAATGGGGGAAGCGCTAAACCCGGAGGATTATACAGCGCCTGGGGGGGGGATGTGGAAGGCATTCAGGCTTAATTTGGGGAACTGGAGCACAGATCCAATTCCCTAAATCAAGAGCCCCTCACCAACATCAAGGAACCTTCCTTGAGGGGAGTGGGTTGTGGTGTAGCTGGTGGTGTGGTTAGTGGGGTGAATGGTGGGGTGAGTGGTGGGTTGGGTTGTGGGGTGGGTGGTGGTTGTAGGTAGAGGGATGAGCAGTAGTGTGAGTGGTGGAGTGGGTAGTGGGGTGGGTAGTGGAGTGGGTAGTGGGGTGGGTAGTGGAGTGGGTAGTGGGGTGGGTTGTGGAGTGGGTAGTGGGGTGGGTTGTTGTGTTGGTGGTGGGGATGGTAGCGGGATGGGTGGTAGTGTGGGTGGTTAGGTGGGGTAGATAGTAGTGTGGGTGGTAGGGTGGATTGTGGAGTATTCCTGGAGGGTGTTCCGCTGCTCTGTCCTTGACCAAGCATCGCGGTGGATCAGGGCCTGATCAACCAGGGCTGTTACTGCTGGCCACACCCAAACCAGCGTACAAACCATAGCCCAGCTGATCCAGCACAGACTTTAGGTATCTGTCCAGATCCCTCTTGAAGACAACCAGGGGTTTAGTGGTAATTCCCCTAATGCCTGTTGGAAGGCTGTTGAACAGTCTTGGGTCCTGAACATTTATTATGTTCTCTCTTAGTATTTTAATGGCGCCCCTACTTTTCGTTGGAGTTACGTTGCATCGTCTGCCCAGACTTTTGTTTTCGTAGGGAGTGATTTCTGTGTACAGATTTGGGACCATTCCTTCTAGGATTTTCCAGGTGTAGCCTATGATGTATCTCTCTCACCTGCGCTCCATTGAATACAGGTCAAATGACTCCAAGTATTCCCAGTAATTAAGGTGTTTGAGTGAACTTATATGTGCAGTAAAGGTTCTGTGCACATTCTCTAAATCTGCGATTTCACCTTCAACTGAACGGTTAGTGTGCAGCAGTATTCCAGCCTCGAGAGATTTGAAAAGGATCATCATTGGCTTTGTATCCCTTGTTCTGAAAGTTCTCATAATCTGTCCTATTATTTTCCTTGCAGATGCGATAGTGACATTGTTATGATCCTTCAAGGTGAGATCCTCAGACATTACCACTTCACACTACTTTTCCGCTCTACTTACTTACTAACTCACTTACTTAGTAACTTACTAACTTGCTTAACTTACTTAGGAAACAGCAAGTAAGTTACAATTTCCTTCATTTTTTTCAAAGACAGATCATTTGAAATTTGTCCTCACTGAACATCATATTGTTTTCCGTTTCCCTTGAAAAACTTGGTTTATATCTACTTGGAGATTTACTGTGTCCTCAATGGACGACAATCTCATGCAGATTCTAAGATCGTCTGCAAAGAATAACACGGAGCTATAGTTTACATCTGTCTATAATGTATAAGACGAAGAGGAACAGGATGGTTGCGAGTGCTATGCCTTGTGGGACAGAACTTTTAATTGTGACCTCCGACTTCAATCTGTTTACCACTACTGTTTGTGTTCATTTGGTTAGAAAGTTGAAGTTCCATCTGCCCACTCTTCCAGTTGTCCATTCAGCACGCATTTTGCTCAGTGTTACACAATGATCGCACTTGCCATAGGATTTTGTAAAATCTGCATTCTGTTTACCTTCCAGAGCATCTATGACCATATCATATTGGTCCAGTAGTTGTGAGAGGCAGGATCGACCTACTCTAGACTCTTGCTGCTGTAGATTGTACAAGTGTTGGGAATCCAAGTGATTTGCGATCATATAAGCACTTCTTAGAACTTTTTCAAAGATTTTTATGATGAGGGATGTCACAGCTATTGGTCTATTGCTTGGCTCCCACTTTTATAGAATGGGACTATATCCGTTGCTTTAAGTGACTGTGGGATTACACCTGTGTCTATGTTTCCTCTCCATAACATACTTAAGGCAAACAAAGGGAGTTTCATGTACTTCTTAATGAACACAGAGTTCCATGACTCTGGGTCTGGGGCTGAGTACATGGGTATGTTAGAGTTAAAGTTATGTCCGAAATTTGGCATATATTGACAAGGTTTTGAGGCTAATTCATAAAAAAAAAAAATTTGGACTGTCCATCTTTAGACTTATTAATGGCTCACTAACCACAGTCATGTTAAGACTGGTATTCCACTCATTTCTTGTTTGTCATCTGTGTACGTTCCATTTTGTCTGATCAAGGGCCCTATGCTAGATATGGTTTTTGCCTTGTTTTTGGCAAATGAAAAGAAGTATTTTGAATTTCTTTCGATTTCACTAATTGCTTATAGCTCCTTCTGTCTCTCCTGGATCCTGTCTGAATCATTAACTTTAAACTCAGTATTCTCCACTTTCCTAGACAGTGCTTCCTTTTGTATATCAGAAAATCTAGCACCCTTGAGGAGCTCAGTGATTCTTCGCTATCTGTAGAGGGAGCGTCTTTCTCTCTCTAGTTTGCTTCTCTTCTTTTTTCTTAAGGGAATATACCTTGAGAATACATAATTCAGCTCTCAGAAAATTGATCCTTTCAAGGCACTGGTTTGAATCTATGTTATTTAAGATATCTTCCCAACATGTTTCACTTAGGACAGTTTACCTGATCCTAGTTTATGGTATTGTTGTTGAGGTTGAATTTGGTGAAGACACTTGTAGCTGTATGCCTTTTTCTGGTCGGGACCCCTGTGTATATAGGTCTGGATTTCATTTAGATTGTCTAACTGGAGGGCATTCCGGGGATCAACGCCCCCTTGGCCCGGTCCACGACCAGGCCTCCCGGTGGATCAGGGCGAGATCAACCGGGCTGTTCCTGCTGGCCGTACGTAGTCCAGCATACGAACCACAGCCCGGTTGATCTGGCACCGACTTTAAGTACCTGTCCAGCTCCCTCTTGAAGGCAGCCAGGGGCCTATTGGTAATTCCCCTTATGCATGGTGGGAGGATGTTGAACAATCTTGGGCCTCGAACACTTATAGTGTTTTCTCATAGTGTACCAATGGCTCTCCTACTTTTCACCGGGGGTATTTTGCACCACCTGCCCATTCTTTTACCTTCATAAAGAGTGATTTGTGTGTGTAGATTCGGGACCATTCCTTCTAGGATTTTGCAAGTGTAGATTACAATATATCTCTCTCGCCTGCATTCCAACGAGTACAAGTCAAGTACTTCCCAGCGTTCCCAGTAGTTGAGGTGTTCTCTGTATACTCTCTAGATTTGCAATTTCACCTGCTTTGAACGGAGATGTTAATGTACAACAATATTCCAGCCTAGACAGAACAAGTGATTTGAAAAGGATCATCATTGGCTTGGTATCTCTTGTTTTGAACGTTCTCATTATCCATCCTATCATTTTCTGACCGTGGCACTGTTGTGATCCTTGAAAGTGAGATCCTCAGACATTACCACTAGCAGGTCCTTCACATTATTTTTCCGCTCTATTTTATACTCAGTTCTAGTTATTATCTCCTCCAGTTTTCCCTAACGAACTAGTTGGAATTTGTCTTCTTGGAGCATCATATTATTTTCCGTTTCCCAATGGAAAACTTGGTTTATATCATCTTGGAGGTTAACCGCGTCCTCAATAGATGACAGCCTCATGCAGATCCTAGTATCGTCTGCAAAGGATGACACGGTGCTGTGGATTACATCTCTATCTATGTCTGATATGAGGACTAGGAACAGGATGGGGGCGAGTACTGCGCCTTGTGGAACAGATCTTGCGATCTAAATTAGTTTTTGATACTGTTATATTTCTTACAAGGTCATCATTATTTGTGTAAAGTCAAGTGTGTCTCCAGTCTTGTTGACTCCACTATCTGTTGAGTTAGGGTGTGGAGAAATTTTCTCCAGGAGGGGGGTATCAGCCCCCTTCAGCCCTTTCAGCCCTGAGGGGCCAAGCCCTCTCAGCCCTGAGGGGCCACTCAGAGGGGGCGAGCGTCTTGTTTACTGCTAGAGTGAGTAATTGATCACAGATGCTATGCCACGTAGTCAAGTGACCTCTGCTCCTTGCAGCGGTGTTGCAAAGTGTATTTTTATAAGAGACAATACATTCTTACTTAAGCAGGACAATTAAGGAAAATCCTGCTCCCACTTTATTACCATAGTAAAGATATTGTACATTGTTGTCTATGATTAAGACAGCAAGAAACAAACATTCTGCTTTGCTTCATCGAGGAGGTGACAAGGATGCAAGGTACTAGGTCAGCATTTTTTTTTGTGCTGGGGGCAGTGACGGCATGGAGCGCTGTGGCGTCTGGCAGACTATCTTTGACTCTATGGAGAGTGACACTGACGCCAGGATACTGATCTGTGCATTAGTGTGAACAAAGTGTCTCTAACACAAACACTTAATAGAAGTGTGATCAGCTTCTCTTGTGATACATTGTGAACAATAAAGACAAATCTTGTGGAACATAGTGTACCAGTGTGCGTTTCCTAGACAATGGAAGACGTGGACATCCAAGGACACTTCAGCTTCTATCAAGTCACCGATATCTGTCGAAGGTGAACATCAAAATGGTATAAAATACCGACAGGTTGGTAGGTAAGACACATAGGCAACAGTTAGGCAACTTTATTCCGAAACGTTTCGCCTACACAGTAGGCTTCTTCAGTCGACTGAAGAAGCCTACTGTGTAGGCGAAACGTTTCGGAATAAAGTTGCCTAACTGTTGCCTTTGTGTCTTACCTACCAATCTGTCGAAGGTGTTGAGAACACCATAGCTCACGTTACAAAGAGCAAGGTATGTTACGAATTTCTTGTAGATCGGGGGATTGCGCAATTCTTGAGTCACAAGGAGTTTGTAATCAACCTATAATCGGCAGTAAGGTGTGGACTTTTGAGTCCAAACAAGTAGGTATTTCGTCAGCCATCATCGAATGAAATATGCTGACATAACACCCCCTAGGGGTAATTTATACTTACAAATTGTATCTCTTGACAGCCCAATGTTGTGATGGTTTCGACAGCATCTAGACCTCGTCTGCAGGGGCGGCTGTGTAGACGATTTGCTGTCATTTATCAGATAAGTGTTCATTATATATAGTTATAATAAACACAGCAGGTAAGGCCAAAATTTTCAACAGGATTTGGTCGTGCTCGAACCGGATAAAGACACACTGTGGTCCAAATATGTTGTACTACAGTGTACAAATAACCTATGAGCCAAGGTCCTTCGAAAAAAGCTGTAAAACTAGTGTTTTACAATATAAATCAGTATAAATGAGTCCCTCCAGACTCAATCACAGAGAATGGGCAGCCAAAAGAAAACGGGCGCTCACCCAGCATTCACCCAACGAAAACGGGAGCTGGGTGACTCACCCAACAAGAAGACGGGGGATGGTATCCTGCACCCTCCATCAACTGCTCCAATCTCGAAATCGCTGATTAAGACAACACCAAGTGATGTTGTTTGTCTGAGTGTATATATATACACAGTGTTTATAATGTTTATAGACAGAAATTAAGAGACAAGATTGTGTTAAAGTTTGTTTCTTATAGATTTACCTGTTATATTAAAGGAACTTATATATAAAGTGTAAGCTTTCAAATATATATTAACAGTGAAATTTATATATGTGTAAGTAATATTCACATGTGATTTACAGTTATACAGTGACATTTATAGTGTATAGTGAATGAAGTGTATAACATCGTTATTTACGATTAATCATCATGGGCAGGCTGACACAGCAAACTCTAAGACAAAACACCAGACACATGTACCCTGTACCCTTCATGGTCATTGACCCTGAGGTTAAGCTTAGTGGGTCAGTAGTGTCTGACTCGATTATTGCTGACTTAAGCATAACAAAAACTCAGCTGTTTATAGCAGTACAGTGTTTTATAAACACTCTAAGTGTGGTGCTAGAATTTTCAGTATTCCATTAAAATGGCTTGTTTGAAAACTCAGTTTCAGTCTTTACAGACTAAGATTACACAATTAGAAAATCTAATTTCAGTCTGTCTAGGATTAACTCAAGATACAAACATAGATTTTGATGATCTTGAGGTCAAGTTTGAATTATTTACACAACGCATGGAAATAATTAATTCAGACTATACACATTATGAAAATAAATTTCTTGAATCAGATCCATCTGAGGATGAAATTAAAAATGTTTTGGATACTTTTAGTGATCAACAATTAAGGTGGACAGGAGTACAGGCTATCTGCCGTAAAACTCTGTCACAGAGACCTACTGTAACTAGTGGTCAAACACCTGTTACACCTGTAACAACAAGTGTCCCATTACCAAGCTTACCTACATTGTCATTACCTATTTTCCAAGGTCATAATTATGAAGAATTCATTAGTGGTTTTCAATCCATAGTAAATTCACGAACTGACATAGATGAGATTGCTAAGTTCAATTATCTTAAATGTCTTGTGAAGGGAGAACCCTATGAACTGATTAAGTCATTTCCGGTGGTTAAAGGTAATTATCAAATAGCCTTACGTGTCTTAGCAGACAATTACTTCGATGCTGACAAGGCTAGAGTTAAACATGCAGTCTTAATATCAAGCTTGAAGCCACCCAAACACTGTTATTCAGACTTACAGGCATTTAGAATCACATTAGACAATAGTCTCAGATCTCTAGGTGCTAAATATGACCTAAGACAATGTGATTGGTTTATCAGTGGTGTTGTACAAGATAAGTTGTCACCACAAACTATTGAACGATTAAATATTATGTTCAATAAACGCTATTTCACTTGTGAGGAAATTAGCAATGGTTTACAAACAATAGTTTCATGCATGCAAGCAACGAGACAAGATGAAAAATCCACAAATCCAGTGGATAATAAACCTTCAACTCAGTATAAAAAGAGTATACCTACTCCCACTAAACCACATAATGGGAAATCCCATATAGGCATTTATCAAGCTGTGAATACAACAGAAGTAGTATATATTGGTCGATCTAGGAACACTGCCGGATAATGACCATGGAAAATGCGATAATGATGGGTTTTGCATGACAGGGTAATTGTTTAATATGATTAATCATGGCCCAAGGGGATAGAGAGACTTATTCCTATGCATTAATAAGTAGGTACATAAAGTAGAACAAAGGATTCGGGTGTGCAGGTGGCAGATTCCGGGATAATGAGTGTGGAAAAGAATGTGATAATGGGTGGTCTGCATAAGCACAGGTGCTGTCAGGGGGTACAAGTTTAATATGTTTAATCATCCCCCAGGGGATAGAGAGATTTATTTCTGTGTAATTACTAAGTATAGGAAGGTAGGTAATGATCACTTCTGACACCCCAAACTCAATCACTCTGATAGATGGGAGAGGCAGTACAAAAAAGGATTCAGGTGTGCAGGTGGGCAGATTCCCAGGATAATGAGTGTGGAAAAAGAATGTGATAATGGGTTGGTCTTCATAAGCTCAGGTGCTGTCAGGGGTACAAGATTTAATATGTTTAAACATCCCCCAAGGGGATAGAGAGAGAGAGAGGCTTATTTCTGTGTAATTACTAATTATAAGAAGGTAGGGTAATGATCACTTTTGACTCCCCAAACTCAATCACTCTGATAGATGGGAGAGACAGTACAAAGGATTCAGGTGACTGGGTACAAGCTTACCATCTCCGAGGGAGTCCCCCCCCCCCTTTCCCGGGCCTGCGACTCACTGACGCGACTGTTGCTACTTCACAACAACACTGCTGGGTTTAAAGAACGCGGTAATGGATGGGCAGCCGGTCGCCCGAGGGAACCGGATTCCGGGATAATGACCATGGAAAAATAATGAGATAATGGGGGGTCTGTATGACCTTAGGGCTGACAGGGTAGGAGTTTAATATGTTTAATCATCCCCCAAGGGGATAGAGAGTCTTATTACTAAGTAGGAACAGAAGTAGAGTAATGATCACTTCTGACTCCCCAAACTCTATTACACTGATAGATGGGAGAGAGAGGCAGTACAAAGGATTCAGGTGACTGGGGCTCTCTGATGGAGTGTTGCGGCGGGCCTGCTTCTTTGGAGGTCATCGGGTGTGATTATCAGCCCTGCGCCCGCTCTCCGGCTACATCGGGGGCATCTGTGTGAAAAAGGATAATAACCTAATTTTTCAAAGGGTGAAAACAAAAAAGTCTCTCTTAGCAAATATATTTATTAGTTAACATTACATTGTTTTATTCCTCCTCTCCCTCAGAACAGCTAGCTTCTAAGAGCATGAAACTACGAGCAGTGGCGGAAGATCTACCTCTCTCGCGTCGATGCTTGACCCTGGGGAAAAAATCTCTTACGGTTTTTTCTCTTCCCCGCCAAAGATTGCAACTGTCTCTCATCTCTAGTTCCTCTTCTTCTTCTGTACTCCCTTCTTCAGTACTGCTATTAGCTTCTTCGTCTTCCTCCACTTTGTCATCTGTTTTATCTTTAAATAATTTAAACTTTGTTTCTCTGGCATCTGGATGACCATAGGATACAGAGTGATAGGCATCTAAGTAAAAGCGCTTATCATCAAATGAGCTAAGACCTCGTTTCCTAGTGGTGATAGTGGTCATCTGACCTTTTAAATTTCTAATTTGACTATATTGGAAGGTATGTTTAGAACCGTCTTCCAGCACACTTCTAAAGTTATTATGAGTTAATAATTGTTGTTCAGACTGAGGAACTCCTTTCGCAGCGATATTGTTGTTATTATCTGCTAGCAGGATGCTATACATTTTGGGTTTAATGCAGACTATTTCTGAAATAAGGCGGTCCCCCACCTCACTTTTAAGTAAGCCTAGAGATCCCTTCCTTGAGTCATTGTAGAGAGGATGATCTGTGGGGAAATTAGATGTGTCTATCCATTTCCTCAATGGTTCCTTACCGATTTCATCAGTAAGGTTTTTGATGCCCTCTAAACAGGCGATGACACTATCGGTATCTGAATAGATTAGTTTTATTTTGTCTTGGTATGTTTTCTTAAGAATCATATACCAAAAATGGTACAGCTTAAATTTGGCAAGTTCTAGTATCTGGTAACCTATGTAATTAGGGTAAGTGAGTTTTATGGCTGGCGTCCCCGTCGTAACCAATACTTTGTTTTCTGAAAGCTTTATGGCTTTCTTAAATAGTGGCTTACTCACCGCTCGCAAAAATGCTCCCGCTGATGTTATGAGCTTCGTTTTGTTGGCATATTTTGATGGATTAAACAATGTCTTGCCGAATACAGAATTGGTCAACAATTTAAATAATCGCTGACAGTCTTTACTAGTGCTACTATTGCGTTGCCTCACGTTCGTTTCAACAAAGCCCGCCAGATATTTTCCTTGTGAGAATTCATATATGCTATGAATTTTCTCAATTTGTAGACCTATCTCCAAGAACAACTGCAATAAAGGCAATGATATTAGGTAGTTTCGTTTGGGGAGATGGTCCCCCACTAATTTAGTATTTTTACGGGGTAGTTTTTGATTACTGATAGCCAATAGCTGTTTGCTGTACTCAGATAGATCATCTAATGTTATCTGTTTGTGATAGAGACATAGTGGTAAGTCATCCGTGTAGCGAGCTAATTCTGGGGCTATTCCTAGAGTGTCTATAAGAAGCCAGTAACCTTTTATAGAGTCTTGAGGATTCTTCTGGAGAAGACTGCCATTTGCGAGAAAACTCGCCATTTCTGCGGGTGAGAGTTTTCGAATGTTTGCGTAGGGCAGCGCCTCAGTCATGCAAGAACCATAAAGAGAATTAAAATCCCAGTATAGCAAAAATTTACTTACTAAGTTTTTCTCATCAAAATTGGGATTAATGAACTGGTTATTGGCCTGAGCAAACGTCCTAACAGCAGTAGTGAAGCCGCCTCTTATATTAGACTGTATGATGTTATAAAGCTCCTGATCAGTAATTAATTCTAATTCCACTCCACTGGTTTTTAAGAAGGCATCATAGGCAAAGCCGGGGAGAGAAACATAGTGAACAACATCTAGATTATAGATGTTGTATAATAATCTCCTATGCAAGGTGAATATGTCAGCCAGAAGTCCTACATCACAGCTGAGATATACTAGGAGATAGTCTCCTAGAGTTTGACAAGCTGTTTTCTCCCAAACCAGATGAGCATGATCGAATTCTTCTTGGCTAATATGCTTCTTAGACAGAGAACTGTAGAAAGCTCTTTTTGGGGGTAAAGTCTTCTCTTCGAGCCTTTCTGGGGAGCTGCAATATTCATAAGGAAACACTTGTTTGCCGGTTAATAAGCTTCCCCAACTTTCGGGGGGTAGATGACTTATCATCGCCTCTGTGAATTTCAAGGGTGATTTTGAAGCTATGTGCGCCTGAGCCAAACTAGCCAAACCAGCGGACAAGAAGGCTAGACTATCCAGGAAACGTAGTGCTCCTATTTCTACTTTTAGAAATTTATATCCCTGTTTCATTAAAACATTGATTGGGGCTTTAACACTTAGTTCTTTAATTATCAAAGCCATATCATATGATAGGTTATGAATAATAACAGGCAAATATTTACCTGAATTTTTCTGCCTTAAATTGCAATTATTGCAGAGTGCTCCTAAATAATTAGCCTTAGGCATTAGATGGTCATGATGCCTCACCTTTGGTTTGGTAAGAGTAAAGTCCTGATGACAGAAGTTGCACTTCTTCTGTATGGCAAAATGTATATGCTGCTCCCTGGTCATATGAAGCGGATAACAGGGAGTGTTCATCTTTATCCAATCCCATAAAGACGAAAGTCTATCATACATATGATCAATACACTGTACCCCCCGATGGACATATCTATCTATTATAGTGCTATTTCTGTCTATCACTATATAGCCATAAGCTATTGCTACGTGTCTAGCTGTTATTACCCCCTCTGGCTTACGATTATCGAGATAAGCTTCTAAATCCACAAAGGCAGTATGAGAGGGCAAGTAGCCCTTGTGAGTATTTTTGAATTTACAAACGCTTCCAGCTGGGGGAAAAATCAACTTTTGTTGGTTGTCGCATGAATTGAAGTGAGTTTTTAAGTTGCAAATGTCACTATATTCACTTAAACAATTCAAGCAAAAGTGCTTATTGCGTGAATGTTTTCTGGAGAAAATTCTCATATATTTCTGGAAGTGTTTGATTAAAGCTACATGAGTCTTTCCCAACAATAACAGGGGCACTACCAGTGAATATTTATTACTACCCCGACGACATAAAGTAGCATGATAGGTCCCTTCATGAGAAGTTAAGCAATAAATAAATATTGATATTTTGTTGTCAGACTCGAGTTTGTGGATGTCACTCCACTGGACAGGGAGAGTCACTCGCGAGTAATTGACAAATTTCTGAAGGCTATCACATCTAGATAAATATCGTCTGATTTTATACCAGCCCCAGCCAAGTCTACGACAGAAAAAGGCCGCCAGACATTGAATAAAACAGCTATTTTTTACTCCTCTCGGGTTAAATATCTGATTTTTCCCTCGTAAAGATGTGGGATATTCTATATAGTCTCCTAGGTATCCACGCACTCCATTCTTGCATATTACAATATGAAAACCCTTTATATAATCTAGTATGAAGCCTGATCCCTCGCCCGATGAAATTTCAGTTTCTAATCGCATGCTAAGGTACTCCCTCCATGACCGTAAGAGCCGAGATATATCATCTCGTGTAACTAGTTGCGCGGGAAAAGTTATATAATGCTCACGACTGTCATCCTCTCCCAGTAGCGACTGTCTGCGCAAAATAAGGCTCAGTTCGGCATAAATCCTAAGAGCATTTTCATAAAGTGCTCGTCCTGATAGAACAGTGAAAAACTGTAATATGTGCCTCATAAATGTTGTTGCGAAGGACTGAAGAAATAATATGGGGTCGTGTTTATGAGAGGCAGGAATTGAATATTTTATTCGACAGAAGTGACCTTGAAAACATTCCGACCGACTCGTAATGTGTGGTTCCTCTGAAATGGAATCGTCTCCCATTTCACTCTCTTCCTCATCTGAACAAAAATTTTTTTTACCTGAAGTGAACCTTCGATTAACAGAGGAGGGGGAACCCAAGAAAGAGTAGTAATGATCCTTGGAAGAGGAGCTGTCACTTGTGGCGGCTGGTCTCCATCCACTGGGACCGGCAATCGGCTCAACTTGCTCTTGTGGGAGTGTTACGGTCGAAGATTCATCGGAGGACACAGACTGATCTGCATAATATAATTAGAGAAAGTTATTTATTATTATTTTGTTTTAGAGCCATACTAGACTAATTATAACTCTAGCAATCTTTTAAAAAAATGTTACTGTTAAAGTATAAAACTGGGAGAAGCTAAGCAATCTATGGAATATATGCGGTTCTCAAAATGATTTTTATTCTTGTTAGTGAGATACTTTATAAACATATCTTAAAAATGTTTGACTGTTAATAAAAATAATTGATTAAGAAAAGAGCGCTGACCTCTTTCTTCCTGGCCCGCCCCCCGGATCATCTGCTTGGAGTATTGCCCCGCCCCAACTGTTGGAAAAAATTATTATTAGCTCAAAGACTTATTTCATTATCTGAAAATAGCAGTTTTAAGAAAACATCAATTCAGAGCAATAACCTGGGTATCTCACCTGTCACGCATCTCCTGCGATGAGCTGTGACATTCGCCACACACACTGATAGCCCGCAGAAACTACAGGAGAAAGTGTGGTGAGCTGCATCCTGAGGGTATAATCGCCCGCATAGGTGGCATCTGCGAGCTGGGTGACGAGTCATATCTGTAAATACACACTCTCACTCTCATATTCCATAAATTATTTAAATTATAGATAATATTTTAATCTCCCATAGATAGAGAAGTTTTTACCTGCTCTAATCTAAGCTGGTAACTTTCTTGAGTGAGCGGGAAGAGCACCTTTCGCCCTAGACGAAAAGGTGAGCGTATTTATAGCACGCTTTTAGGATAGCGTGCTCATAAGATGCTTAATTTTCCCCAAAGTAGAGGTACAGTTTTTCACATCAGTCTCTCTCTATTTTCACGAGAATCTTTTAAACAAAAATCCCTGCAAGTCTATATATTATAAATATAATCTAGAAAAGATTTCTTATTGTCAATAAAGTAAGAGGGATAAAATCTGGGAAGAACTCTTTTCCCGAACGAAAAAATAAGAATTTAGACCGGGCAAGTAGGGAGGATTACGTAAATCGCCATAGTCATGTGAATTTCCCATTTGTATAAAGCCGAGGCGAGGGAAAGATTAATTAATTAATTTATAGATACTGACCATCGCCAAAACTAAATATTCTTAAAAATAATAATAATAATATATTTTTCCCCAAAATAAAAATAAATAGGCATCAGCCGGCAGAAAGTGGCGGGGCCTGCTTCTCTTTGTCTGTGACCTCCATTCGACCCACCACCACCTGGCGTAGGGAAGGTAGTGAAACTGCGTAATATCCAGACGACCTTCACTGTCGGTCGGGCTTTTTTTTCTATGGTCTTCTGGCGGGAGAAGGCCATGCCGCCATTGTTATCTTCATCTCTGGGATAAACTCCCCCCTCCCTCCCCTCTGCTTTGAACTAAAAAGAAATGTTTATATATAAGATGATTCTTCCACAAAAAGGCTCATTTGAAATGGGAAGATGGACAAGGTCTGTACCTTTACAGAGGAAGAGTTGAATATTTTCAGAGAGCCTGCAAGAATACTTGTTGCTGGTTTTAGCGGGGCAGGCAAGAGCAGTCTAGTGGAGCGTTTATGTAAAAAATATGCCGGTTCTTTCGCGAGAATAATCATTTCCAGTCTGGATGATAAAACTCACCCTTTGAAACAAATCACCTCTCTTAGTGAGAAAATCATTTTAGTGAAAGGTCTCATTAACCCGGCGGATTACCAAAATCCCCTTGAGACAGACAATAGCTCTCTGTATATAATTGATGACCTTTTTAATGAAGCAGTTAAGAGTGATGTTATAGCCAATATTTTTACTAGAGGAAGACACGAGCAAATATCCGTAATTCTCATATCTCAAAATTTATTTCCACAAGGAAAATACGCTCGCACGATCACGCTTAATTGTAGTCAATATATTTTATTAAGACAACGAGATCTGTCTCAGTTGGAATGTCTCGGGCGACAAATTTATGGAAAAAATCTAGCCCTGAAATTTGTTGAGATATATCGTCACGTCACTGCGGATAAATACGGCTATCTTCTGGTTGATTTAACCGCTCCAGAGGAAATTCAATTACGAAGCTTCATTACCGGAGAGGGCAACTGTGAAACTGTATACCGCTGGTAAAAACAAAAATGGCCTTAAATTCACATAAAAAGAAAATTCTAGAAAAAGTATATAGAGACGTCAATAGCCCCGGGGGCTTTACTGGGAATGTTAACAAACTTTTTAGAGCAGCTAGGGAGAAAAACGCCTCTATTACTTATAAAGACGTAGTAGATTATCTCTCTTCTCAGAGGGCCTATACTTTGCATAAATTGCAGCCTCTGCGATTTCCCAGACGGAAAATCATAGCTGCTGCCCCTCGCATTATACTCACCTGCGACTTGGCGGACATGACTTTATTACATTCCCACAATGGTGGCATTAAATATATTTTGTTATGCATAGATGTCTTTTCAAGGTTAATGAAGGCGGTAGGACTAGTCAGAAAAAACTCAAAAAGCGTCTTGTCAGCCTTACGAAATATTATAGAAAGCCCCACCTTCCGTGGAATTTCGAGATTACACACGGACAGAGGGGCCGAGTTTTATAACCGTCCTCTTCTGAATTACCTAAAAAAAAAAAATATTAAATTATACAGTACCTTCTCGGACACTAAGGCTGCAATAGCGGAACGAGCTATTCGCACGCTTAAGCATAGAATCTACCGCTATATGACTTTAACAAATTCTTTAAAATATATAGAGGTATTACCAGCCATAGTAGAAACTTACAACTCAACTCCTCACTCCTCTCTCAAGAAAGGTCAAACTCCACAACAAGTGCATTCTCTGAGTCTTCCTCGAGACATTCGTCGGCAGTTTGGGCTAATGTATTTAAATGCCCGTCCTCATCAGCCTCGTACTAGTCCACGACTGACTCCTGGAGCGCATGTGTGGATAACTAGCCACCGGGGGATATTTCACAAGAGTTATTGGCCTCAAAACACCGAAGAAATTTTTAAAATCCAATCGGTTGATAATTCGCAAGTAATCCCCTCATATTCTCTTATCGACCTGAGCGGGGAAAAAATACTTGGGCAATTTTACGCTCAGGAATTAATAGAAACATCTCTACCTGAATTTTTTCCCATTAAAATATTGAGACGGAGAAGAAAAACTGACGGCAGTAGAGAATATCTGGTGAGCTGGGTGGGTTATCCCCGAAGTGCAGATAGCTGGGTGCACGAGAAGGACATGCAAAATGTCAGACAGGGGTAAGCCCCTAGCAGTGCAACACAGAGACTTATTAATTTTATTAAACAAACTTCCAGCTAAAGCTCGCAATCGTATTATTAAGGAATTAAAAAAAAAAGAAATTAATTGCATATCTGAGATATTTACTAATTTTCTTAAGAAAAATCTAACAGTAGAACCGACTATTTTGAGCAAATTAAAGAAGTTTAGAGGAGACATTCTCACCGTTGCCCGTAAACGAACTCCACTTTATAAAAAAAAAAATATTCTTCTTTCGAAGCGTGGAGGAGCCATCTTAACTACACTCTTACCTCTGGTCATCTCGCTGATTAGTAGTTTTATAAAGTAAAAAATAATCGAAATGGTGGTAAAGGAATTTTGTCTCATCCCTCGGCTAACCGCCGAAAAATATATTTTTAAAAATGGAACAAATATCTTACCCACTCCTAAGCGCGAATCTCCTTTTCCCCGCCTTCGCAGAAGCACTGCAACCACCACTATGGCGCGTAGGAAGGAATCTTCCAGCCTCTCGAGAGTGAAAGTGAAACCAGCCCAAAGCAAGGATGAGAAGGTCAGCTCCTGCCCCAGCATAGCAACTCGCCCTCATAAGGGTAATTACCGCTTCGAGCTACCACCTCCCACGAGCGGGCACCCACCCGAGCTCTTTGTTGAGACTGGCGAGTCCCCCATAAAAAAAAAAAAAAAAATAAGCTCGCTCGCTGTAATGCCGCCCGCGGCGGTGGCGGCAGTGGCGGCAGTGGCGGCGGCTGCGGCGGCTGCGGTGGCGGGCGCGCCCGCGGTAGTTGCCGCGAGGAGTCTAAGAGTAAAAAAAAAAAAAATCCGAAACAGAAAATAATAGCCAATAATAATAAACTCCCGCCGGAAATACTTTTATCTTTAATATCAAGAAAAAACAACAGTCTTTCTCTCTCGCCTGAGGACTCTTCCCCAAATTTAAATGAAATAATTGATCTGTATTTCACGAGAGAAGAATTGCCATACGCGAAATCTATGCTAAATCTATTCAATAATAATTCTTTCATTCGGTGGGATAAGAGAGGTATTTTATTCCCTCCATACCATAATTTAAACATCTTACAAATCATTAAATCTTTGACAAGCAGTCGAGCGTACATCGATAAAAAACTTTTGCCCGTTGTAGGGGAATTAGTGAGCCTTATTAGATTAGAGCCAAGATTTATAAAAAATCACAAGGCGAGAAAACAATTATTAGGCGGTTTTTATGTTAAAAAGACCGCGGAAAAAAAGCCGCTCTGGCTAGCCTATTGAAATTTAAGCTTTCATAAAGTCGAGAGAAGAGCTTTGCCCGCTTTAGTAAATACCGGGACAGGATAGAGACAAGAAGTTCCTTCTCGAAGTGCTATTCATAAAAAAAAAAAAAATGGACCAGCCATCAGTTGATTATCCCGAGAGAATTAATCTCCCGTTGAATGAAGAAGGAGAAAAGGACCCCAGTTTGTCGATATTATTACATCAATTAACGTCAAGACGAAAGATTTATCAGCAAGTGTGTTACAAAGCTCGTGTGATACAAAGTTTATGGCAAACCTACGAATCCTTCAAAGTCAATTGCCCCATGACCAGATTTACTAAGACTTTTGATGAAATTGAAAAATTATATGACAATTTTAATCAGAAAGAACTGACGGCTGAAATCAGACGCTTAGAATATGCTACGCATGATTTCCGGGATATGATAGAAGCTTTTGAAGGGGCCCAAAGCTTGTATAAGCACCTTAGGCGAATGTCGACCTAGAGAGGTCCCCCAAACCCCTACCAAACCCACCCGCAGGAGTGGGAGGCTACTGCAGCGCGGTATTTAAACCCTGCCGCCGACGTGCCGATAAACATTATCCGTCTCACTCCCTCAGCGAGGACTCTAAGGAACCCAACTGTTGACGAGAATGGAATATAAATTTCCAGTAATTGTCGGGGGAATAACGGGTGAAGAATTCCTGGAATATGGGGATTGTATCGTGTATCCCCACAACGCTACTTCTGCTCGCCCCTACGAGCCGGCTCTTTCACTCTGGGAAAAATATCCTTTTTCCAAAATTGAGCGAAAATCGCTAATCCTGGTGAACCGTGCCATAGCCGCAGATCGGGGCACACCCGGGGAAATTGTCCTAAAATCACCCCCACCATGCACCAACACCCTTGATGACAGGCCAGAGGATTTTTTAAGACCCCACCTTGCAGCACTAATATGTCAGTTCTCAGCGGGTCCTTGTCTTGAAAAGAATGAAATTGCGCAACAGCAATTAGAGCGTAGTCTCGACACGCATTATGTACGCGGTTTGAGCAAGGACACGCAACAGAATCGACGAATTTGGTTTAAATTATGTCTGGTGTCCCTGGGTCGGGCAGTGATAGCCAATGGCAACATCAAACGGGTAATTTTACCCCAGTACATTGGCATGAGCAGAAAACAGGCCGATGAATGGCACACTGAATATCTCCCTCTCATTAACATATTTCAAGACATATTACTGAAACGGGAAATTCAGACATGCTTGCTCGTACCGTCAGTGAGCCCATACTTGGCAGTACCTAAAATCATCCTAGATGAGGTGGAAATTGAACGCGGCGCCTCCCCCGAAGCTCTAGAACGGTAAATACTACAGCTGTCTGTGGAGAAGCAAGGCACTGGCAGCATCAGCGGTGGCAGCAGTGCCGGTGGCGGCAGCGGCAACAGCAGCAGCTGCAGCAGCGGCGGCGGCGGTGCAGACGTCGGACCAGCCGGTGGGATTGGAACTAAACGAGACAGTGGCATGCGTGAAATGGACATGCCTGATGGAGTCGAGGTCACTTCACGCGGAAAACGCAAACGACAGCACGATGATGTGGATATTTTATTCCTAAATGCTGTAACTAATAAAAAAATAAAAATGTAAACTCTTCAAACTAAAGTTTTTTTAAGCCTTTAAAAAATATATATAATGGTCTATATTTTGTATTTGCCTCATACTGTCTCTGTCCCTCAACATGGACAGAGGGGGTCCGGGGAAATATATCTATTTGAGCAGTTTAGAAAATATTGACATTTTCGACAATACAGCTTCGGCCTTTCAAAATATAATTACTGCAACGCCTTTAAATCCATCCTTGAACTACGAAATAGCATTGCTTAATGTTTTGTATCCCAAAAAATTCAATGTTCTAACAAGAGACGATGCCGAATGCAGTATTGACATTATACAAAATCACATTACTGAAACAGGAATAAGTACAGAAGAAATAGTCCATCACTTTCTACCAAAAAATGATGTGTTATCGACAGATGCCAGCCATATTATTGAAGAAATTAATCGACAGCTAACAGCAGATTTAAAAAAAGCCTTTAGAGATAATTATTCGGCACATTTCCCGAAAGGGAAAATACTCAATTATGATGTCGGAATTGGGAGGGTTTTAGTTTCGACGAGATCGCGAACCTTTACGGGAAAAAACAATGCTGCCACTTCATTTAAAGCTCAATTTAAACCGAGAATAGCTCGGGTGCTTGGGCTTAGCAGCGCTGAAAAATATTATTTATTTCGTAGTGACGCGCCCGAGGGGACCTCCTTCCCCAAGCAGATTGCCCCATTCAAGCCTGATCCCACTGCCGGAGTTGATTATGTTTTAATATATAGTGATATTGTGGAACCGCAAATATACGGTAGTCAGTTAGTCAATATTCTGGATGCTTTCGCCTTTCAGGAGAGTTATTCAAAAGGTGCTCATCCTATGATGTACAAACCTCTATGCGTAACTAAATTAGATAAAATAGCTATCAAAATGACAGATCAGTTTGGTCGTAATCTGTCTTTTGAAAGCGGTCATTCCACTACCGTAGTGTTACATGTAAGACCGATAAATAAATAGAACCAACTCAGCGTAAAAATGGTTATTGTTTCTCTAACCGCCAAACATGCGTGTACCCTTTCAAGTGCCCTCTGAGCAGGAATTTCGGAGTTTATTCTCCCTAAAACCCTCCCAGGTGGGGGGTGGCCTGGGAGATATACAAACTTTTCACGCGCCATACAGAGTCCGAGGTGGGGGATTTTTTTCGGCTTTAGCGGGCCTAGCTAAAAGAGCTTTACCTTTTCTTTTCAGAGTGGCTGCACCAAGTGCAGTAGAATTTGGAACTAAAATGCTCGATGATTATCAGTCTGGAAAAACAGACATGAAAGCTGCTCTTAAATCTCACGGGATAGATGCTTTAAAAGGTGTTGCAAAGAAGGTTATTACGGGCGGCAGAGTGAGCAGGGTGACTAAGCGACGGGTAAATAATAAATGCAAGATAAATAAACGCCGACGAAGCCGAGTTGCTTATAAAACGGATGTATTCTCTCTCGTATAAACAGTCGCTTATTAGCCATGGCGGGTGTCGGGGCTGAAAACAGTGGACTCAAAGTCCCGTTAAATGATTATTCTTCCAGCGTCATTAATCAATTCCCGCGACCGCATAGACTGAGACAAGTTGAGAGTTCCATAGCTCGCACACAGAGTTTTGATACTCTACCAGTAAACCTTCCTCTCTCTCAAAAACTAAAAGATAATTTTCTAGAATTTAGAATTCCTGGAGTTCCCGGAGCATTTCTAGATTTAGGCAAAATAGTTATAGAATTTAGAGTGACTCTAACAGAGGCCGATGGGCAAAGTCCACTAGGGGAAACAAGCAACATTGCACTCATCAATGGATTTTCCAACACGTTATTTAAAAGTGTCCAGTGTTTCCTGGGCGAGCAAATAACGGAATCAAATTCTAGTTTTAATTACTGGTCATTCATTAAACTCTGCAGCTCAGTAAAACGAAGCCAGTTGCCGAGTATCGCCCGACTGGGGTATCTCTTGCCCGACTTTAAAGGAGGAGAAGGTATAACTAAATTGTTCGATACAGCCTATTTCGCCCGCACATCGGCAAAAGAACCACAGATACTGACAAAGAATGATAAAGAACAGGGCATAACTCTGTGTTTTCCCTTGGCTCTGGACATATCCACTCTGGACCAATATCTGCTTGACAATATCGATTTAAAAATTAGGCTGGAATTATCCC
Organism: Cherax quadricarinatus; assembly: GCF_038502225.1. Taxonomy (NCBI): domain Eukaryota; kingdom Metazoa; phylum Arthropoda; class Malacostraca; order Decapoda; family Parastacidae; genus Cherax; species Cherax quadricarinatus. The sequence continues at coordinate 36,687,927 of NC_091319.1, forward strand.
CTCAAGCGTGGACTCTGAAAACAGACGATGAAGCCAGCACATACCAGCTCCATATTAATTACGCTAAACTTTGGCTTAATAGGGTGTACCCATATACATCAGCTTATATGGCCTTGAACAAGTCTCTAGCCTTAGACGCAAAGCCGATAATATATACTTTTAATCGCACTCTAAGTAAAAATTATGTGCTAGGTCACAATCAAACGAGTCTCCTAATAGATCAGCCATGGGGTCATGTAATTCCCGCCAAAATTTTCATGGTAATTTTGCCCATGACAGCCTATGCAGGAAAACATAAGGAGAATGGTCTATATTTTGAGCATGGGGATCTAGCCAGTTTATCTGTATGTATTAATAATAATACAGTTTATCGCATAAGCAGTGATTTCCCCCATCATTATAGTAAATTATATTATGAGGCAATTAACTCTCTGGGCATTGAGGAAGAAAATTTAATTCTCTATGAATCATTCGCCTCCGGGCGAACCATCAATATTTTCAATTTAACCGACAGCCAAGTGGAAGACGCTCTCCCGATTGAAAAATCTGGTAACTTGAGAATTGAATTACAGTTCTCTAAGCCCGCCCCTCATAATAAGGTAGTTTTATTATTTGCTCAGACCACTGGTGTTTTATCCATCGACCAGAATAGATCTGTTCATTGTGATGTGCGAGCATAAATAAAAAATGAATTGCGCAGAAATAAATAATAGTTTAATTCCCGCCCTAGGAAATAAAGTCACATATATTGGCTGTTTCACTATAGACGCTCTACAGCAAATAAGATTAGATGACTATCCCTCAGACAGGCCCATAGTGCTTGTAAGTAATATTCTTCCTTCGTACAGCTCAAAAGTAATGGGTCATTTTTTTTCTCTTCTCTTGGACAAGAAAAATAGTCTATCCTTCTTCTTTGACAGTTACGGGAAAAAACCAGAGAATTATGGCATAAATTTAAAAAAATTTTTTAAACTAAATAAAATTAAATATTTATATCGTTTATCTGGCAGAACACAAAGTGATTTTTCACTCACTTGCGGTCTATATGTTATGATGTTTATTCATAAAGCAAGCCTTGTGGGATTAGAAAGAGCTTTATATTTTTTTAAAAAAAATTTCTCGGAAAAATCGCTTTTTATCAATGACAGATTAGTGATAGCATATGCTAGAGAGAATTTTAAAATGTTACCTCCTTGTGAAAAAACATTTTGCCTAAGTAGACAAGGTTATCTTTGTGCTTCCCTCTGTGAGGAAGGTCACCTCTGACGAGAGTATCCCCCAAATACCCCTCCTGGCTGGTAAGGCCCTCTCTGAGTTGTATATAAGAGCCCGCTGAAGCTGTCTTCCCGCAAAAGATAGAGGCTGACCTCTCCATAGCCTTTTACTCTCATCATGGCGAAGGAAGCAGGCATTCTCGATTCTGGTAAGCGAGACATTTTATTTTGCTAAAAACTTCTCTTTGAATATTAACGAAACAAACGAGAGCAAGAGACTTATAATAATTTTTAAAGTTGAGTCTCTTTTTTCAACAGTTTTCACAGCACCAGTCAGAATTTGTAAAGTTTTTGATTTTATCGGCTGGTAGATTGGATACTTCTCTTTGAATATTAACGAAACAAAACGAGCGCAAGAGACTTATAATAATTTTAAAGTTGAGTCTCCTTTTTTTTCTTCAACAGTTTTCACTGGGCCAGTCAGAATTTGTAAAGTTTTGATTTTATCGGCTGGTAGATTGGAAGGGAAGGAACACACCGGCTTCAAACTCCTAAAGCGGTGTCATTGTGATGATAGCAGGAAACGCAAACATAGGCTTCCTCAGGAAAGGGTATGTCTTTTCTATGTTCCCTCCTTTGGTAGATTAGAGACGAGTCCCACTCCTTTATTTGAAAGTGATAAATATGTTCTCTTTATGACTTACAGCCTGTGGAAGATGGGATCAGTTCATCTGATATAGAGGAGCCTATGAAGAAAGAACCAGATCTCGACAACGATGAAACGCAGAGCCTTCCTTCATGTCAGTCTGATGACCTCGTTGTGGACCTCTCTACGCTCACTGCTCAATCTGATGACTCTGTTGAGGTCACTGCCGCAGCAGGTGCTGAACAAACTGGCGACCTTGAAGCGCACCCTGACGGTCAGTCGGAGAAGGAAGGGAAAACCCCCGACGTGAGAGTAAATGCTGGAGACGCAGTAAAGCCAGCAGAAGGGGTAAAGCCGGCAGAAGGGGTAAAGACGGCAGATGATGATGATGTACCTGAAAAGGAAATCATTTTCGAGCGGGAGGTTATCAATCTTACAGAAAGTGAACAGGAGGAGCGCAGTCATTCAGTCTAACCAGTAAAACTCGCACAGTTTCGCCCCTTTGCTCGCGCTAAAAAACTTTGCACAGCTTTTGCCCTTTTGTATGTGAATTAATAAAAATATTGACAAACTCTGATTTTTATTTACATATAACTATATATTACTATCTTCTCTAGTCTAAACATATATATATATATATATAAACAATATCGCACCACTTAAGCCTCTCCCCATCTGAGAGGAAAATGTATATGTCAAAGTTCCTATAAGAGCTCTATCAGCACAAAGGTCTTCCCTAGATGGCCTCTCTCACTGCTTTAAGCCTCCCCCACCTGGAAAGATCTAGCAGCTGGCAAGAATAAACACTACCGTAGTACCCGGAAGAACCTTCTTTTTTTTGCTGAGGTACGGACGGGCGAGCAACACTCCCTCGGGGGACCAGCTAGCCATCCATTACCGCGTTCTTTAAACCCAGCAGTGTTGTTGTGAAGTAGCAACAGTCGCGTCAGTGAGTCGCAGGCCCGGGAAAGGGGGGGGGGACTCCCTCGGAGATGGTAAGCTTGTACCCAGTCACCTGAATCCTTTGTACTGTCTCTCCCATCTATCAGAGTGATTGAGTTTGGGGAGTCAAAAGTGATCATTACCCTACCTTCTTATAATTAGTAATTACACAGAAATAAGCCTCTCTCTCTCTCTATCCCCTTGGGGGATGTTTAAACATATTAAATCTTGTACCCCTGACAGCACCTGAGCTTATGAAGACCAACCCATTATCACATTCTTTTTCCACACTCATTATCCTGGGAATCTGCCCACCTGCACACCTGAATCCTTTTTTGTACTGCCTCTCCCATCTATCAGAGTGATTGAGTTTGGGGTGTCAGAAGTGATCATTACCTACCTTCCTATACTTAGTAATTACACAGAAATAAATCTCTCTATCCCCTGGGGGATGATTAAACATATTAAACTTGTACCCCCTGACAGCACCTGTGCTTATGCAGACCACCCATTATCACATTCTTTTCCACACTCATTATCCCGGAATCTGCCACCTGCACACCCGAATCCTTTGTTCTACTTTATGTACCTACTTATTAATGCATAGGAATAAGTCTCTCTATCCCCTTGGGCCATGATTAATCATATTAAACAATTACCCTGTCATGCAAACCCCATCATTATCGCATTTTCCATGGTCATTATCCGGCAGTGTTCCTAGATCGACCAATATATACTACTACTAACAGACAGTAAACAAACTGTCACACATAAACGTACTCCAAAATGTGTACTTTGTGATGGAACACATTGGACAATACACAATACACATCAATACACATCAATGGAGGCACGTAAACAACGTGTTCATCAGCTGAAAAGGTGCATCAAGTGTTTAGGTGAACACAAGGGAGGAAAATGCTCACTGAAGAAGTGTTTTAAACGCAAGGGTATGCATCATACAGCATTATGCCCAAATACTTTTGCTGAACAGCAGCAGACTTCCACAGAATCAGGAAGTCAACAAGCAACAGCATTAAATGTGAGAGATAAGTTTAAAGCAACTGCTCTCCCGATAGCTCGAGTTGAGTTATCTAATAAATTACACAAAACCAATGTGCTAACACTATTTGATCAAGGCTCACAAAGGTCCTTCATAAGAAGATCAGTGTTGCAGAAACTGAATAAACAACCCTATGCCAAAATACAGTTAGATATAGCTGGTTTTTTCCACAATTCTGGTAAACAGACATATGACCTAGCCAGAATCACTGTTGGTCTAGGAAACAGGAAAAAGACAGTAGAAGCTGTGGTAGTAGATGATTTGCCTAAGTCTGTGCAGATCCAGGGATTAAAAGAAACAGTTGCAGCACTGAAAGCAGCTAAGGTCAAGTTAGCCTGTCCTGACATACAGACGGACACAATTAGTCCAATTGATTTAATCATTGGAAGTGATTATTATCACTGTTTTGTGCAAAATATAGTAAGTAAACATGATGTTCACTTGCTGAAAACAGCAGGAGGCCACATGATATGTGGTCCCATTCCCTCTCAAAGTGGGAAAGAAGCTGATATTGATTCAGTGGAAAATGTACTAGTTACGAGAATAACCACTGATCATGTACCACAGCAAAAATTATCATTACTGGAAGAAATGAATGAACCAGTTGATAAGTTGTGGGATTTAGATGCGATAGGTATTGATGTAAATAAACCAAGCCCACAAGAGTCTCAGACTTATAACCAATATTTGGACACTGTCAAATATAAAGATGGACAGTATTGGGTTAGGTATCCACCACATCTGCCTAGCAATTATCGCATGGCTTTCGGACAGATGAAAGCACAAATACATGAGCTCAGGAAGAATCCAGAGCTACTGACTGTCTATGATAATATCATACAAGAACAGTTGGACAATAAATTCATTGAGGAAATAGTCGAAGATAAGTTGAAGACAGAAGCTCATTATCTCCCGCACCATGGAGTCAGAAAAGATTCTGAAACCACTCCACTACGTGTTGTATATAATTGCAGCGCACGTGCAAATAAAGATGTAGCAAGTCTTAATGACTGTCTGATGACCGGACCCTCACTAACTGAGAAGCTTGGAGACGTGCTTATGAAATTTCGCACAAACCCATATGCCTACACGGCTGATATTTCCAAGGCTTTCTTAAGAGTAGGACTACAAGAAATAGATAGAGATTATACTCGATTCTTGTGGCCTGAAAATCCACATGATCCTCAAAGTCCTGTGAAAACTTATCGTTTCAAATCAGTATTATTTGGTGCAACTTCCTATCCATTCTTACTAGAAGCTACTCTAAATACACATTTGAAGAAATCTGAAAGTCCCTTCAAAGAAGTCTTAAAGAAAAGTTTCTGTGGACAATCTTCAAGGTACTGTGAATAAAGAGGAGGATTTGAAATCCTTATACAGAGAAGCTAACAAGGAGATGAAAGAAGCAAATATGCCTCTAAGGATGTGGAATACAAATTCAAAGCAATTAAGGGAACTTATCAAAGAAGATTTCCCTGAAACTGAAATTCCTGAATGCAACAATGTGCTGGGACTTAATTGGAACACACAGGAAGATACTCTGAGTCTCAAAAAGATAAACAATAAATCATGCAGTACACTCACTAAACGTAGTTTACTGTCAGAGGTATCACAATGTTTTGATCCTCTAGGACTCGTCTCACCAATTACCATAAAAGTTAAAATGCTTATGCAAGATGCATGGAAACTCAAAATTGGATGGGATGAGAACTTGCCTCTAGAAATGAGTCAAGCATGGGAAGAAATATCCAGGGAGTTTAAGCAAATTCATCAAATTAAATTTCCCAGACAAATAGGTCAAGGGGGAAACAATTACACATTACATGTGTTCTGTGATGCGTCAACCAGAGGTTATGGCGCTGTAGCTTACATGAGTAATGCTGAAGGAAGTACACTAATTACTTCAAAGGCCAGGGTAGCACCCTTGAAGGTCAGAACAGTACCACAATTGGAACTGACAGCACTCTATGTAGGTACAAAATTAGCTGTCTATCTCAACAAAGTACTTGATCATCTCACTATTGAGAAAACCGTGATCTGGAGTGATAATGAGGCAGTTCTCCAGTGGTTAAGAAATAATAAGAGTAAGTTGGTCTATGTGCAGAACAGAGTAGCAGAAATAAAAGAGATGCAGAGAGATTATCTCTTTCTTCACGTCTCTACCCAAGAGAATCCAGCTGACATGTTGTCACGTGGTGTCCCACTCAAGAAATTTGTGGATAATAAATTATGGCTCCACGGACCGAACTGGCTCTCTAATGAAAATAACTGGCCTCAGCAAAAAGCTCACATTATGCCAGAAGAAACAGTCTGCTTGAACACAGCAGAAATAAGTTGTGTAAATACTGCAGACACAACAGAAATAGTTATTGGGTAATCTCTTAAGAGTTACAGCTCTTGTCTTTAAATTCATTACAGGAATAAAACCTGATTATGAATGTCTTGAACCCATTAAATACTGGGTGAAACTAATACAGAAAGATGTTTTCTCTACAGAATATAAATTTCTAGAAACACAAGATAAATCCCCAAAGAAACCTGTTATGATTAATTCTTTAGGACTTTATCTCGACTCAGAAAAGATTATAAGATGTCGAGGAAGAATTCATAATTCTTCACTACCTAAAGAAGCCATACATCCAATATTGATCCCCAAGAATCATTGGCTAACAAAACTGATTGTGCAAAACGCCCACAGTAACGTGTTACATGGTGGGGTAGCTGACACACTTTGTCATATACGACAATCCTACTGGATACCTCAAGGTCGACAAAGTGTGAAAAAACAAATAAAGGACTGTATTACTTGTCGTCACTACGATATGCGAGTATGTCAGTATCCAGGTCCACCTCCATATCCCTCTGAAAGAGTTTGTCATATCACTCCATTTGAGGTGACAGGTGTAGATTACACTGGACCAATAATTTTAACCAAAACAGTTGACAAAGTTCCCATCAAGGTGTACATCTGTTTGTTCACTTGTGCTACAACTAGAGCAGTACATCTAGAAGTAGCCACTGACATGTCTGCTGAAACTTTTATCAAATTATTCAGAAGGTTTGCAGCCAGAAGGGCATGTCCCAGACTGATGATTTCAGACAATGCAACGAACTTTGTTGCTGGTGCTGCTTATATAAGCAAGATCTTTGATCAACCAGAAGTACAACAGATGCTGAATCAACGCAGATGTCGTTGGAGATACATACCTCCTAAATCTCCATGGCACGGCGGATTTTATGAAAGAATGATCGGCATTGTAAAACGTTGTTTAAGGAAGACTCTTCATCGTCAGAGAATAGACTTAGAAGAATTCCGTACAGTTGTGACTGAAATAGAAAATAGAGTCAACAACAGACCTCTAACTTATGTTACCGATGATCTGGACAATTTAGAAGTGTTAAGTCCATCTCATTTACTCCATGGCAGTAGGCTCGAACCTGTTCCTCCCATGAATGATAAAGAAATCATAGAGGATCCTACTTATTTCGAACCTGAGCAACTCAGACGTAAATTCAAACACCTTAATAAAGTGATTGAATGTTGGGAGAAAATTTGGCGAGAAGACTATCTCACCTCATTGAGAGAACACTTCTATGGAGCTGGTGTTCCTGAAAATCATAAGTCCTTAAGACCTGGTGACATAGTGATTATTGACAATGATGGTCCGAGGTCCCAATGGCCACTTCGAAAAATTGTGACCATATATCCTGATGCAAATGGAATCATCAGGACAGTTGATGTTTTGAGCAAAGGTGTAGTGAATAAGCGGACAATAAATAAACTAGTGCCGTTAGAATTACACAGTGTTGAAAACAAAATTAGTGATTCTCCAGAAACCACACAGACTAAAGCTGTTCAGAAAAGACAAGCAGCAGTGGTGGCGAGTGAGAAAATTAAATTAATGTTAAGTGATGAATAGTTCACCTGCAGCGAACCTCCGCCGCCCCCCAGTGTGGAGAAATTTTCTCCAGGAGGGGGTATCAGCCCCCTTCAGCCCTTTCAGCCCTGAGGGGCCAAGCCCTCTCAGCCCTGAGGGGCCACTCAGAGGGGGCGAGCGTCTTGTTTACTGCTAGAGTGAGTAATTGATCACAGATGCTATGCCACGTAGTCAAGTGACCTCTGCTCCTTGCAGCGGTGTTGCAAAGTGTATTTTTATAAGAGACAATACATTCTTACTTAAGCAGGACAATTAAGGAAAATCCTGCTCCCACTTTATTACCATAGTAAAGATAGTGTACATTGTTGTCTATGATTAAGACAGCAAGAAACAAACATTCTGCTTTGCTTCATCGAGGAGGTGACAAGGATGCAAGGTACTAGGTCAGCGTTTTTTTTTTTTGTGCTGGGGGCAGTGACGGCATGGAGCACTGTGGCGTCTGGCAGACTATCTTTGACTCTATGGAGAGTGACACTGACACCAGGATACTGATCTGTGCGTTAGTGTGAACAAAGTGTCTCTAACACAAACACTTAATAGAAGTGTGATCAGCTTCTCTTGTGATACATTGTGAACAATAAAGACAAATCTTGTGGAACATAGTGTACCAGTGTGCGTTTCCTAGACAATGGAAGACGTGGACATCCAAGGACACTTCAGCTTCTATCAAGTCACCGATATCTGTCGAAGGTGTTGAGAACACCATAGCTCACGTTACAAAGAGCAAGGTATGTTACGAATTTCTTGTAGATCGGGGGATTGCGCAATTCTTGAGTCACAAGGAGTTTGTAATCAACCTATAATCGGCAGTAAGGTGTGGACTTTTGAGTCCAAACAAGTAGGTATTTCGTCAGCCATCATCGAATGAAATATGCTGACATAACACCCCCTAGGGGTAATTTATACTTACAAATTGTATCTCTTGACAGCCCAATGTTGTGATGGTTTCGACAGCATCTAGACCTTGTCTGCAGGGGCGGCTGTGTAGACGATTTGCTGTCATTTATCAGCTAAGTGTTCATTATATATAGTTATAATAAACACAGCAGGTAAGGCCAAAATTTTCAACATAGGGTTTATTTAATGTAGAGATTCAGCAGCTCATGTGTGACTTCATCTGAGCTGTCTCCAGGGATTGCCTCTACGATAACATTATTTGCTACATTCTTCTATTTTGTATATGTTGGATTGCAATCACCAGGCAGCAAGATGTTTGGGGATAGGGATGGAAAGTTTTCCAGACAGTAGTCAATTTTCAATAGCTGTTCCTTAAACTGTTGGGAAATTGTATCTGGTGGTTTGTATACAACCATAATGATTAAGTTTTGGTTCTCAATCTGTGCAAATAAGCGATTCTTTGATATACAGGCCACTCCTCCCTTGTGGGGGTGGGTGGGTGGCAGTGTGGGTGGCCGCTGGGCGGGGTGGGAGGAGGGGTGGGGAAGAGTTGGAGAGACAGTGAGGGTGTGCAGACTACGGCTCTGCCAGTTGTCGCTCACTAGTGGTACTGTTGTGTAGTCTGGCTTCCTGTCCTCCCAGTGTTCTGTAGTCTGGCCTCCGGTCCTTCCAGTGTTCTCGGAGTGTCGTGTAGCCTGGCTTCCTGTCCTCCCAGTGTTCTGGTAGTGTTGTGTAGCCTGGCTTCCTGTACTCCCAGTGTTCTGGTAGTGTTCTGTAATCTGACTTCCTGTACTCCCAGTGTTCTGGTAGTGTTCTGTAGTCTGGCCTCCGGTTTTCCCAGTGTTCTCGGAGTGTTGTGTAGCCTGGCTTCCTGTCCTCCAATTGTTCTGGTAGTGTTGTGTAGCCTGGCTTCCTGTCCTTCCAGTGTTCTGGTTGTGTTGTGTAGCCTGGCTTCCTGTCCTCCCAGTGTTCTGGTAGCGTTGTGTAGTCTGGCTTCCTGTCCTCCCAGTGTTCTGGTAGTGTTGTGTAGTCTGGCTTCCTGTCCTCCCAGTGTTCTGGTAGTGTTGTGTAGTCTGGCTTCCTGTCCTCCCAGTGTTCTGGTAGTGTTGTGTAGTCTGGCTTCCTGTCCTCCCAGTGTTCTGGTAGTGTTGTGTAGTCTGGCTTCCTGTCCTCCCAGTGTTCTGGTAGTGTTGTGTAGTCTGGCTTCCTGTCCTCCCAGTGTTCTGGTAGTGTTGTGTAGTCTGGCTTCCTGTCCTCCCAGTGTTCTGGTAGTGTTGTGTAGTCTGGCTTCCTGTCCTCCCAGTGTTCTGGTAGTGTTGTGTAGTCTGGCTTCCTGTCCTCCCAGTGTTCTGGTAGTGTTGTGTAGTCTGGCTTCCTATCCTCCCAGTGTTCTGGTAGTGTTGTGTAGTCTGGCTTCCTGTCCTCCCAGTGTTCTGGTAGTGTTGTGTAGTCTGGCTTCCTGTCCTCCCAGTGTTCTGGTAGTGTTGTGTAGTCTGGCTTCCTGTCCTCCCAGTGTTCTGGTAGTGTTGTGTAGTCTGGCTTCCTATCCTCCCAGTGTTCTGGTAGTGTTGTGTAGTCTGGCTTCCTGTCCTCCCAGTGTTCTGGTAGTGTTGTGTAGTCTGGCTTCCTATCCTCCCAGTGTTCTGGTAGTGTTGTGTAGTCTGGCTTCCTGTCCTCCCAGTGTTCTGGTAGTGTTGTGTAGTCTGGCTTCCTGTCCTCCCAGTGTTCTGGTAGTGTTGTGTAGTCTGGCTTCCTGTCCTCCCAGTGTTCTGGTAGTGTTGTGTAGTCTGGCTTCCTGTCCTCCCAGTGTTCTGGTAGTGTTGTGTAGTCTGGCTTCCTGTCCTCCCAGTGTTCTGGTAGTGTTGTGTAGTCTGGCTTCCTATCCTCCCAGTGTTCTGGTAGTGTTGTGTAGTCTGGCTTCCTGTCCTCCCAGTGTTCTGGTAGTGTTGTGTAGTCTGGCTTCCTATCCTCCCAGTGTTCTGGTAGTGTTGTGTAGTCTGGCTTCCTGTCCTCCCAGTGTTCTGGTAGTGTTGTGTAGTCTGGCTTCCTGTCCTCCCAGTGTTCTGGTAGTGTTGTGTAGTCTGGCTTCCTGTCCTCCCAGTGTTCTGGTAGTGTTGTGTAGTCTGGCTTCCTGTCCTCCCAGTGTTCTGGTAGTGTTGTGTAGTCTGGCTTCCTGTCCTCCCAGTGTTCTGGTAGTGTTGTGTAGTCTGGCTTCCTGTCCTCCCAGTGTTCTGGTAGTGTTGTGTAGTCTGGCTTCCTGTCCTCCCAGTGTTCTGGTAGTGTTGTGTAGTCTGGCTTCCTATCCTCCCAGTGTTCTGGTAGTGTTGTGTAGTCTGGCTTCCTATCCTCCCAGTGTTCTGGTAGTGTTGTGTAGTCTGGCTTCCTGTCCTCCCAGTGTTCTGGTAGTGTTGTGTAGTCTGGCTTCCTGTCCTCCCAGTGTTCTGGTAGTGTTGTGTAGTCTGGCTTCCTGTCCTCCCAGTGTTCTGGTAGTGTTGTGTAGTCTGGCTTCCTGTCCTCCCAGTGTTCTGGTAGTGTTGTGTAGTCTGGCTTCCTGTCCTCCCAGTGTTCTGGTAGTGTTGTGTAGTCTGGCTTCCTGTCCTCCCAGTGTTCTGGTAGTGTTGTGTAGTCTGGCTTCCTGTCCTCCCAGTGTTCTGGTAGTGTTGTGTAGTCTGGCTTCCTGTCCTCCCAGTGTTCTGGTAGTGTTGTGTAGTCTGGCTTCCTGTCCTCCCAGTGTTCTGGTAGTGTTGTGTAGTCTGGCTTCCTGTCCTCCCACTTTCCCACTCGAGAATTTTATACATGCTTTAGCACCGTTGTTACTTCAGTTTAGTCGTCTCCGAGTGTTTGTAGTGTCAGGTATCAACACTGACCATGAGTACATGTATAACTATCTGTGCATGTAAAGACCTTAATGGAAATAAGTCACGTTGTCTGGGTTCATTTATATAATAATTGACAATTGTTGCTATGTATACAAATGTTTGTCAGCTAAGTTTGTGTAACTGCAGTTAAGTGTTCCTGTACCGAAATAAACTTATGCTAGCGAGTTATGATTTGGAAAAACAATATAGATAATGAGAATGTTTTCTTGAAGCATTTCTTAGTGACTTCTGAAATAGTTGAATACTGAGTGATTTCAATGTTGATAAATGGTTCAGTGAACCTATAAGTTAATATATTCAACATATGTTCGACACTTGGGTAACTTTACTGAGGAAAAATTTCGCCACACAGAAGATTCATCAGTCCAATACAAAGAAGAGTGGTGAAGATCAAAAATAATATGAGGTAGTCAGTCCCTCAGCCTGGAGTCGATGTAATGAGTGCCTCGCAAGTGTGTCTCAAGGTTAGTTAGTAATGATAATTTAAGACACACGGGCAACAGTTAGGTATCTTCATTCAGGAACTTGCGACTACTCAGTAGACTCCTCAGTTAGACTCAGAGGTACCAGTGTGGTGTCTTAATTATCAAGTGGTCGGTACTGTATACCGACTACTTGATAATTAAGACACCACACAAGGGTAATATTGCTAGTGGCTGTAGTTTACTTCTATACTTATTGATGAAAAAACAAATTGTGTTTAAAATGATTTTCTTCCCTGGTATTATTATGCAGATAAGACACGTGTTTCCATAGGTATTATATATGCAGACTGAACACAGGTATTGAGGCTGTATGCGGTACAAAAAGGTGTTTGTAAACTGAAGCAAACAGATATTTGCCGCAGTATGCTGAACAAATTCAGGCGTTTGTTTAATATATTAAGTTTGCTGATGCATATGTTGAACGCAGACAGGTGTTTACTCTTGGGAGTCATCAACTGTGTTATGTATTTCTGAAATTAAACTGCTATTAATATTCAAATATGAAATGAAAAAAACACTCACCAAAAATCTAAAACGAAAAATATTGATGGGATGATGATAATGATGATGATGATGATAATGATGATACACTGGTGAAGGTGGTGATGGTGATGTTGCTGCGGTATTTAAGTGATAGTAATGATGTTGTGGTTATGTAGTGATGGTAATGGTGGTGGTGGTGATGAAGTGATGGTCATGATGCTGGTGGTGATGTAGTGATGGTGATGATGCGGTCGTAATGTAGTGATGATGATGCTGTGGAAATGTAGTGATGGCGATGATGCTGTGGAAATGTAGTGATGGTGATGATGCTGTGGAAATGTAGTGATGGTGATGATGCTGTGGAAATGTAGTGATGATGATGATGCTGTGGTAATGTAGTGATGGTGATGATGCTGTGGTATTGTAGTGATGGTGATAATGCTGTGGTAATGTAGTGCTGGTGATGATGCTGTGGTAATGTAGTGATGGTGATGATACTGTTGAAATGTAGTGATGGTGATGATGCTGTGGTAATGTAGTGATGGTGATGATGCTGTGGAAATGTAGTGATGATGATGATGCTGTGGTAATGTAGTGATGGTGATGATGCTGTGGTAATGCAGTGATAGTGATGATGCTGTGGTAATGTAGTGATGGTGATGATGCGGTCGTTATGTAGGGATGGTGATGATACTGTGGTAATATAGTGATGGTGATGATACTGTGGAAATGTAGTGATGGTGATGATGCTGTGGTAATGTAGTGATGGTGATGATGCTGTGGTAATGAAGTGATGGTGATGATGCTGTGGTAATGAAGTGATGGTGATGATGCTGTGGTAATGTAGTGATGGTGATGATGCTGTGGTAATGTAATGATGGTGATGATGCTGTGGTAATGTAATGATGGTGATGATGCTGTGGTAATGTAATGATGGTGATGATGCTGTGGTAATGTAGTGATGGTGATGATGCTGTGGTAATGAAGTGATGGTGATGATGCTGTGGTAATGAAGTGATGGTGATGATGCTGTGGTAATGTAGTGATGGTGATGATGCTGTGGTAATGTAATGATGGTGATGATGCTGTGGTAATGTAATGATGGTGATGATGCTGTGGTAATGTAATGATGGTGATGATGCTGTGGTAATGTAATGATGGTGATGATGCTGTGGTAAGGTAGTGATGGTGATGATGCTGTGGTAATGTAGTGATGGTGATGATGCTGTGGTATTGTAGTGATGGTGATAATGCTGTGGTATTGTAGTTATGATGATGATGCTGGTGGCGAAGTAGTGATGGTGATGATGCTGTGGTAATGTAGTGACTGTGATGATGCTGTGGTAATGTAGTGATGGTGATGATGCTGTGGAAATGTAGTGATGGTGATGATGCTGGTGGTGATGTAGTGATGGTGATGATGCTGTGGTAATGTAGTGATAATAATGATGATGGTGATGATGTACTGATGATGATGCTGGTGGTGGTGTAGTGATGGTGATGATGCTGTTCATGTAGTCATGGTGATGATGCTGGTGATGATGTAGTGATGGTGATGATGCAGTAAAGGTGATGATAGTGATGGTAATGATGCTGGTGATGATGTAACGATGGTGATGATGCTGGTGATATTGCTGTGGTAATGCAGTGATGGTGATGATGCTGTGGTAATATAGTGATGGTGATGATGCTGTGGAAATGTAGTGATGGTGATGATGCTGGTGGTGATGTAGTGATGGTGATGATGCTGTGGTAATGTAGTGATAATAATGATGATGGTGATGATGTAGTGATGATGATGCTGGTGGTGATGTAGTGATGGTGATGATGCTGTTCATGTAGTCATGGTGATGATGCTGGTGATGATGTAGTGATGGTGATGATGCTGATGACGTAGTGATTGTGATGATGCTGGTGATGATGTAGTGATGGTGATGCAGGTGGTGATATAGTCATAGTGATGATACTGGTGTTGACATAGTGATGGTGATGATGCTGGTGTTGACATAGTGATGGTGATGATGCTTATGTTGGTATAGTGATGGTGATGATGCTGGTGACAATGAAGTGATGGTGATGATGCTGGCGTTAATATAGTGATGGTGATGATGCTGGTGGTGATGTGGTGATGGTAATGATGCTGGTAATGATGTAGTGATGGTGATGATGCTGGTGTTGATATAGAGATGGTGATGATGCTGGGGTATTGTAGTGATGGCAGTGATTCTGATGGTGATGTAGTGATGGTAATGATGTTGGTGATGTAGTGATAGTGATGATGCTGGTGACGATGTAGTGATGGTAATAATGCTGTGGTAATGTAGTGATGGTGATGATGCTGTGGTATTATAGTGATGGTGATGATGCTGTCGTAATGTAGTGACGGTGATGATGCTCTGGTAATGCAGTGATGGTGATGATACTGTCGTAATGTAGTGATTGTAATGATGCTGGTCATGATGAAGTGATGGTGTTGATGCTGATGGTGATTTAGTGATGGTGATGATGCTGGTGGTGATGTAGTGGTAGTGATGAAGCTGTGGTAATGTAGTGATGGTAATGATGCTGGTAATGATGAAGTGATGGTGATGATGCTGGAGGTGATGTAGTGATGGTGATGATGCTGGAGGTGATGTAGTGATGGTGATGATGCTTTGGTAATGTATTGATAGCTATGATGCAGTGGTAATAGTGATGGTGATGATGCTGTGGTAATGTAGTGATGGTGATGATGCTGGTGGTGATGTAGTGATGGTGATGATGCTGGAGGTGATGTAGTGATGGTGATGATGCTGTGGTAATGAATTGATAGCTATGATGCAGTGGTAATAGTGATGGTGATGATGCTGTGGTAATGTAGTGATGGTGATGATGCTGTAGTAATGTAGTGATGATATTGATGCTGTGGTAATGCAGTGATGGTGATGATGTAGTGATGGTGATGATGTAGTGATGGTGATGATGTAGTGATGGTGATGATGTAGTGATGGTGATGATGTAGTGATGGTGATGATGTAGTGATGGTGATGCAGTAATTGTGATGATGGAGTGATGGTAATGATGCTGGTGATGGTGTAGTGATGGTGATGATGCTGTGGTAATGTAGTGATGGTGATGATGCTGTGGTAATGTAGTGATTGTGATGATGCTACTTGTGATGTAGTGATGGTGATGATGCTGTGGTAATGTAGTGATAATAATGATGCTGGTGATGATGTAGTGATGGTGATGATGCTGATGGTGATGTAGTGATGGTGATGATGCTGTTCATGTAGTGATGGTGATGATGCTGGTGATGTAGTGATGGTGATGATGCTGGTGATGTAGTGATGGTGATGATGCTGATGATGTAGTGATGGGGATGATGCTGTGGTGATGTACTGATGGTGGCGATGCTCTGGTAATGTTGCGATGGTAATGATGCTTGTGGTAATGTAGTGATGGTGATGATGCTGGTGACGTAGAGATGGTATTGTGTGTTGATATAGTGATGATGATGATGATGCTGGTGATGTAGAGATGGTGATGATGCTGGTGTTGACGTAGTGATGGTGATGATGCTGTGGTATTGTAGTGATGGCAATGATTCTGATGGTGATGTAGTGATGGTGATGATGCTGGTGATGATGTAGTGATCGTAATGATGTTGGCGATGTAGTGATAGTGATGATGCTGGTGACGACATAGTGACGGTAATAATGCTGTGGTAATGTAGTGATGGTGATGATGCTGTGGTAATATAGTGATGGTGATGATGCTTTGGTAATGTAGTGATGGTAATGATGCTTTGGTAATGTAGTGATGGTGATGATACTGTGGTAATATAGTGATGATGATGATGCTGTGGTAATGTAGTGATGGTGATGATGCTCTGGTAATGCAGTGATGGTGATAATGTTGTGGAAATGTAGTGATGGTGATGATGCTGTGGTAATGCAGTGATGGTGATGGCACTGTCGTAATGTAGTGATGGTGATGATGCTGAGGAAATGTAGTGATGGTGATGATGTTGTGGTAATGTAGTGATGGTGATGATGCTGTGGTAATGTAGTGATTGTGATGATGCTGGTGATGATGCTGTGGAAATGTTGTGATGGTAATGATGCTGTGGTAATATAGTGATGATGATGATGCTGTGGTGATGTAGTGATGGTGATGATGCTGTGGTTATGTAGTGATGGTGATGATGTAGTGATGGTGATGAAGTGGTGGTGATGATGTAGTGATGATGGTGATGCAGTAATGGTGATGAGGAAGTGATGGTAATGATGCTGGTGATGGTGTAGTGATGGTGATGATGCTGTGGTAATGTACTGATGGCGATGATGCTGTGGTAATGTAGTGATGGTGATGATGCTGGTGGTGATGTAGTGATGGTGATGATGCTGTGGTAATGTAGTGATAATTATGAAGCTGGTGATATTGTAGTGATGGTGATGATGCTGTTCATGTAGTGATGGTGATGATGCTGGTGATGATGCAGTGATGGTGATGATGCTGGTGATGATGTAGTGATGGTGATGATGTTGATGATGCAGTGATGGTGATGATGCTGTGAGGATGTACTGATGGTGACGATGCTGTAGTAATGTAGTAATGGTAATGATGCTGGTGGTGATGTAGTGATGGTGATGATGCTGGTGTTGATATAGTGATGGTGATGAGGCTGGTGAAGTAAAGATGGTGTTGGTGTTGATATAGTGATGGTGATGATGCTTGAGATGTAGAGATGGTGATGATGCTAGTGTTGATATAGTGATGGTGATGAGGCTGGTGAAGTAAAGATGGTGTTGGTGTTGATATAGTGATGGTGATGATGCTGGTGATGTAGAGATGGTGATGATGCTAGTGATGATGTAGTGATAGTAATGATTGTAATAAAGTTGGTAGAATTACCGACAATATGTAAAGTAAAAGGACACAAGTGCAACTAATGTGACATTTATTGTGGCAACGTTTCGCTCTCCAGGAGCTTTATCAAGCCATTACAAACAATACATGGACACAGAGGGTATATAAAGGCTCAGAGTGAGGTGAATACTAGTGAGGTACCATTTCGATGTTCACTAGTGGTAGTAGTAGTAGTAGTAGTAGTGGTAGTGACAAAAGTAATACAATATGGTAGAGCAATTAATTCGTACATGAGTAAAAGGATATAAAAGCTATTACTTGGGTAACATAAAAATAGGTTGGACAAATATAAACTGGAATGAGGCAGGTTGTTTCAGTGTTCACTCTCTGTGCTTTGTGTAGTATAACAGGAGAGACTATGTGATGGCAGGGTTTACTGTTTTCAGGAGGATTCTTGCTAAGACTTCGGAGATGGTGAAGCTGCCGTTGTTTTGTTTAATTGTTTTATGTTACCCAAGTAATAGCTTTTATATCCTTTTACTCATGTACGAATTAATTGCTTTTGTCACTACCACTACTACTACTACTACTACTACTACTACCACTACCACTAGTGAACATCGAAATGGTACCTCACTAGTATTCACCTCACTCTGAGCCTTTATATACCCTCTGTGTCCATGTATTGTTTGTAATGGCTTGATAAAGCTCCTGGAGAGCGAAACGTTGCCACAATAAATGTCACATTAGTTGCACTTGTGTCCTTTTACTTTACAGATAGTAATGATGTTGGTGATGATTAAGTGATGGGAATGATGCTGTAGTATTGAAGTGATGGTAATGATTCTGGTGGAGATGTAGTGATGGTGATGATGTAGTGATAGTAACGATGTTGGTGATGTAGCGATAGTGATGATGCTGGTGACGATGTAGTGATGGTAATAATGCTGTGGTAATGAAGTGATGATGATGATGATGTGGTAATGTAGTGATGGTGATGATGCTGTGTTAATGTAGTGATGGTGATGATGCTGTGGAAATGTAGTGATGGTAATGATGCTGTGGTAATGTAGTGATGATGATGATGATGTGGTAATGTAGTGATGGTGATGATGCTGTGTTAATGTAGTGATGGTGATGATGCTGTGGTAATATAGTGATGGTAATGATGCTGTGGTAATGTAGTGATGATGATGATGATGTGGTAATGTAGTGATGGTGATGATGCTGTGGTAATGTGGTGATGGTGTTGATGCTGTGGTAATGTAGTGATGGTGATGATGCTGTGGTAATGTAGTGATGGTGATGCTGTTGTAATGTAGTGATGGTGATGATGCTGTGGTAATGTAGTGATGGTGATGCTGTTGTAATGTAGTGATGGTGATGATGCTGTGGTAATGTAGTGATGGTGATGATGCTGTGGTAATGTAGTGATGGTGATGATGCTGTGGTAATGTAGTGATGGTGATGATGCTGTTGTAATGTAGTGATGGTGATGATGCTGTTGTAATGTAGTGATGGTGATGATGCTGTGGTAATGTAGTGATGGTGATGATGCTGTGGTAATGTAGTGATGGTGATGATGCTGTTGTAATGTAGTGATGGTGATGATGCTGTTGTAATGTAGTGATGGTGTTGATGCTGTGGTAATGTAGTGATGGTGATGATGCTGTTGTAATGTAGTGATGGTGATGATGCTGTGGTAATGTAGTGATGGTAATGATGCTGGTGATGATGCTGTTGTAATGTAGTGAAGATAATGATTCTGGTCATGAAGAAGTAATGGTGTTGATGCTGGTGGTGATGTAGTGATGGTGATGATGTTGGTGGTGATTTAGTGGTAGTGATGATGCTGAGGCAATGTAGTGATATTGTTGCTAGTGATGATGTAGTTATGGTGATGATGCTGGTGATGTAGTGATGGTGATGATGCTGATGAAGTAGTGATGGTGATGATACTGTGGTGACGTACTGATGGTGATGATGCTGTGGTAATGTAATGATGGTAATGATGCTGGTGGTGATGTAGTGATGGTGATGATGCCGGTGATATAGATATTGTTTTGGTGTTGATATAGTGATGGTGATGATGCTGGTGATGTAGAGATGGTGATGATGCTGGTGTTGACATAGTGATGGTGATGATGCTTGTGATGTAGAGATGGTGTTGGTGTTGATATAGTGATGGTGATGATGCCGGTGGTGATGTAGTCAGGGGGATGATGCTTGTGATGTAGAGATGGTGGTGATGCTGGTGTTGATATAGTGATGGTGACGATGCTGGTGATATAGAGATGGTGTTGGTGTTGATATAGTGATGGTGATGATGCTGGTGATGTAGAGATGGTGATGATGCTGGTGTTGACATAGTGATGGTGATGATGCTGGTGTTGACATAATGATGGTGATGATGCTTGTGTTGATATAGTGATGGTGATAATGCTGGTGTTGTTATAGTCATGTGATGATGCATTATAGTGATGGAAATGATGCTGTGGTATTGTAGTGATGGTAATGATGCTGGTGGTAATGAAGTGATGGTGATAATGGTGATGATGGTGATGATGCTGGTGGTGATATAGTGATGGTGATGATGCTCAGGCAATGTAGTGATGGTAATGATGCTGTAGTATTGTAGTGATGTTAATGATGCTGGTGGTGATGTAGTGATGGTGATGATGCACATGATGTAGTGATGGTGATTATGCTGTGGTGATGTACTGATGGTGATGATACTGGTGGTGATGTAGTGATGGTAATGATGCTGGTGGTGATGTAGTGATGGTGATGATGCTGATGATGTAGTGATGGTGATGATGCTGTGGTGATGTACTGATGGTGATGATGCTGTGGTAATGTAGTGATGGTAATGATGCTGGTGGTGATGTAGTGATGGTGATGATGCCAGTGGTGATGCAGTCATGGTGATGATGCTTGTGTTGACATAGTAATGGTGATGATGCTGGTGTTGACATAGTGATGGTGATGATGGTTGTGTTGATGTAATGATGGTGATGATGCAGGTGTTGATATAGTGATGTGATGATGCTGGTGATGATATAGTGATGGTAATGATGCTGTGGTATTGTAGTGATGGTAATGATGTTGGTTGTGATGTAGTAATGGTGATGATGCTGGTGATGATGTAGTGATGGTGATGATGCTGGTGTTGATATAGAGATGGTGATGATGCTGTGGTATTGTAGTGATGGTAATGATGCTGGTGATGATGTAGTGATTGTGATATTGCTGGTGTTGATATAGTGATGGTGATGATGCTGTGGGATTGTAGTGATGATAATGATGCTGTGGTATTGTAGTGATGATAATGATGCTGTGGTATTGTAGTGATGATAATGATGCTGTGGTATTGTAGTGATGATAATGATGCTGATGGTGATGTAGTAATGGTGATAATGGTGATGATGGTGTTGTTATAGTGATGGTGATGATGCTCTTGTATTGTAGTGATGGTAATGATGCTGGTGGCAATGTAGTGATGGTAATGATGCTGGTGATGATGAAGTGATTGTGTTGATGATGGTGATGATGTAGTGATGGTGATAATGCTGGTGTTGATATAGTCATGGTGATGATGCTGTGGCATTGTAATGATGGTTAGGATGCTGTGGTATTGTAGTGATGGTGATGATGCTGGTGGTGATGTGGTGATGGTGATGATGCTGCTGATGATGTAGTGATGGTCATGATCCTTGTGTTGATATAGTGATGGTGATGATGCTGTGGTATTGTAGTGATGGTAATGATGCTGTGGTATTGTTGTGATGGTGATGATGCTGGCGGTGATGTAGTGATGGTGATGATGCTTTTGTAATGTAGTGATGGTAATGATGCTGTGGTAATGTAGTGATGATGATGATGATGTGGTAATGTAGTGATGGTGATGATGCTGTGGTAATGTAGTGATGGTGATGATTCTGTGGTAATGTAGTGATGGTGATGATGATGTGGTAATGTAGTGATGGTGATGATGCTGTGGTAATGTAGTGATGGTGATGATTCTGTGGTAATGTAGTGATGGTGATGATGCTGTGGTAATGTAGTGATGGTAATGATGATGGTCATGATGAAGTGATGGTGTTGATGCTGGTGGTGATGTATTGATGGTGATGATGCTGGTGGTAATGTAGTGACTGTGATGATGCTGTGGTAATGTAGTGATGGTGATGATTCTAGTGGTGATGTAGTGATGGTGATGATGCTGTGGTATTGTAGTGGTGATAATGATGCTGTGGTATTGTAGTGATGATACTGATGCTGGTGGTGATGTAGTGATGGTGATGATGCTGGTGATGATGTAGTGATCGTAATGATGATGGTGATGTAGTGATAGTGATGATGCTGGTGACGATGAAGTGATGGTAATAATGCTGTGGTAATGTAGTGATGATGATGATGATGCTGTGGTAATGTAGTGATGGTGATGATGCTGTGGTAATGTAGTTTTGGTGATGATGCTGTGGTAATGTAATGATGGTAATGATGCTGTGGTATTCTAGTGATGGTGATGATGCTGGTGGTGATGTAGTGATGGTGATGATGTAGTGATGGTGATGATTCTGGTGTTGATATAGTGATGGTTATGATGCTGTGGTATTGTAGTGATGATGCTGATGCTGGTGGTGATGTAGTAATGGTGATAATGGTGATGATGGTGATGATGATGATGCTGGTGTTGATATAGTGATGGTGATGCTGCTCTGGTATTGTAGTCATGGTAATGATGCTGGTGGTGATGTAGTGATGGTGATGATGCTGATGATGTAGTGATGGTGATGATGCTGTGGTGATGTAATGATGGTGATGATGCTGTGGTATTGTAGTGATGGTGATGATGCTGGTAGTGATGTAGTGATGGTGATGATGCTGGTGGTGATGTAGTGATGGTGATGATGCTGGTGTTGATATAGAGATGGTGATGATGCTGTGGTAATGTAGTGATGGTGATGATGCTGTGGTATTGTAGTGATGGTGATGATGCTGGTGTTGATATAGAGATGGTGATGATGCTGTGGTGATGTAATGATGGTGATGATGCTGTGGTATTGTAGTGATGGTGATGATGCTGGTAGTGATGTAGTGATGGTGATGATGCTGGTGATGATGTAGTGATGGTGATGATGCTGGTGATGATGTAGTGATGGTGATGATGCTGGTGATGATGTAGTGATGGTGATGATGCTGGTGATGATGTAGTGATGGTGATGATGCTGGGGTATTTTAGTGATGGTAATGATGCTGGTGGTGATGTAGTGATGGTGATGATGCTGGTGATGTAGTGATGGTGATGATGTTGTGGTAATGTAGTGATGGTGATGATGCTGTGGTAATGTAGTGATGGTAATGATGCTGGTGTTGATATAGTGATGGTGATGATGCTGTGGTAATGTAGTGATGGTAATGATGCTGGTGGTGATGTAGTGATGGTGATGATGCTGGTGATGTAGTGATGGTGATGATGTTGTGGTAATGTAGTGATGGTGATGATGCTGTGTTAATGTAGTGATGGTAATGATGCTGGTGTTGATATAGTGATGGTGATGATGCTGTGGTAATGTAGTGATGGTAATGATGCTGGTGGTGATGTAGTGATGGTGATGATGCTGGTGATGTAGTGATGGTGATGATGCTGTGGTAATGTAGTGATGGTAATGATGCTGGTGGTGATGTAGTGATGGTGATGATGCTGGTGATGTAGTGATGGTGATGATGTTGTGGTAATGTAGTGATGGTGATGATGCTGGTGGTGATGTAGTCATGGTGATGATGCTGATGGTGATGTAGTCATGGTGATGATGCTGGTGGTGATATAATGATGGTGATGATGCTGGTGTTGATATAGTGATGGTGATGATTGTGGTGATGTAGTCATTGTGATGATGATGTGGTAATGTAGTGATCGTAATGATTCTGGTTGTGATATAGTAATGGTGATGATGCTGGTGATGTAGTGATGGTGATGATGCTGTGGTGATGTAGTGATGGTGATGATGCTGTGGTGATATAGTGATGGTGATGATTCTAGTGGTTATGTAGTGATGGTGATGATGCTGGTGATGATGTAATGATCTAGATGATGTTGTGGTAATGTAGTGATGGTGATAATACTGGTGGTGATGTAGTGATGGTGATGATGCTGGTGGTGATGTAGTGATGGTGATGATGCTGGTGGTGATGTAGTGATGGTGATAATACTGGTGGTGATGTAGTGATGGTGATGATGCTGGTGGTGATGTAGTGATGGTAATGATGCTGGTGGTAATGTAGTGATGGTGATAATGCTGGTGGTGATGTAGTGATGGTGATGAT
Source organism: Cherax quadricarinatus (assembly GCF_038502225.1). Taxonomy (NCBI): domain Eukaryota; kingdom Metazoa; phylum Arthropoda; class Malacostraca; order Decapoda; family Parastacidae; genus Cherax; species Cherax quadricarinatus. The sequence goes on from NC_091319.1 coordinate 36,711,655, forward strand.
GCTGGTGGTGATGAAGTGATGATGATGATACTGGTGGTAATGTAGTGATGGTGATGATGCTGGTGATGATGTTTACCTGGAGTTTACCTGTATAGGGTTTCGGGGGTCAACGCCCCCGCGGCCTGGTCTGAGACCAAGCCTCATGGTGGATCAGGGTCTGATCTACCAGGCTGTTACTGCTGGCCGCACACAAGCTGACGTACGAACCACAGTCTGGTTGGTCAGGTAATGACTTTAGGTCCCTGTCAAGTGCCTTCTTGAAGACAGTCAGGGTTCTAGTGGTAATCCCCCTTATGTATGTTGAGAGGCAGTTGATCAGTCTTGGGCCCCGGACACTTACTGTGTTGTCTCTCAGTGTACTCGTGGCGCCCCTGCTTTTCATCGGGGGAATGTTGCATCTCCTGCCGAGTCTTTTGCTTTCATAGGGAGTGATTTTCGTGTGCAGGTTTGGTACCAATCCCTCCAGGACCTTCCAAGTTTATATTTTCATGTATCTCTCTCGCCTGCGTTCGAGGGAATACAGATCAAGGACCTTCAACCGTTCCCAGTAGTTTAGGTGCCTTATTCCACTTACGTGTGCCGAAAATGTTCTTTGTACACTCTCCAGTTCTGCAATGTCGCCAGCCTTGAAGGGGGCAGTTAGTGTACAGCAGTATTCCAGCCTAGAGTGCACAAGCCATTTGAAGAGAATCATCATGGGCTTGGCGTCCCTAGTCATGAAGGTTCTTATTATCCATCCTATCATTTTCCTTGAGGATGGGGTAGATACATTGTTGTGGTCTTTGAAGGCGAGATCCTCTGACATTATCACTACCAGATCCTTCACATTACTTTCCCACTCTATTGTATGGTTAGAATTTGTTGTGTACCTGGAGTTTGCCGTGAGAGAGTTCCGGGGGTCAACGCCCCCCGCGGCCCGGTCTGTGACCAGGCCTCATGGTACCCTGACACTTTTTTAATTTCTTCAAGTTTCCCATATCTGAGTAGTTGAAATTCCTCCTCGTTGAACTTCATATTTTTTGAGTGGCCCATTCGAAGATTTGGTTGATGACCGCTTGGAGTCTCGCGGTGTCTTCGACGGAGGTCACTGCCATGGTGATCCGGGTGTCATCCACAAAGGAAGACACGGAGCTATGGCTTACATCTCTGTCTATGTCAGAAATAAGGCTGAGGAATAGGATGGGAGCGAGTACTGTCCCTTGTGGACCAGAGCTTTTTACTGTAGCTGCCTCAGACTACTCTGTTTACCATTACTCTTTGTGTTATATTTGTCAGGACGTTGTAGATCCATCTACCAACTTTTCCCGTTATTCCTTTATCACGCATTGTGATGGTGATGATGCTGTGGTAATGTAGTGATGGTGATGATGCTGTGGTGATGTAGTGATGGTGATGATGCTGGTGATGCTGTGATGGTGATGATGCTGGTGGTGATGTAGTGATGGTGATGATGCAGAATGCGCACACAATAGCAATGCTGATACGCAATAGCAACGCCAACTGCAAAATATTCACACAACAGCAAGATTGATCATAGTGAAGCGAGCACAATGAACAAGCCAATAGCTGTCAACGATCACACAATAGCAGGTTGACCATAAAACAAAAGGCTGACACGCAAAGTCTCGTAGAGCATTGGCAAAGCTGACGCAGTGCCAGAAAACAAGCTACACAATGTTCCTGCTTCAGCTTCAACCCTAGGATCAACTCCTGCTCAAAGTCCAGCTCCAGCTCTCGGATAGGCCACCCATATTACAAGCAAGGCACAATAAGGCCTGTTATCCTGGGTGTAAAGGGGAGCAAGTATGTACACTATATACAGTTGGAAATGTATGTGTACAACACGGTTAATCAAAGGCAAAGACACAGCCTGGAGACAGAATGGACAACCGTGCTCAAACAGCTCTAGAATGGAAGTGAAGAGGGTGGACAGGTGGGTGGTGACCACAACACCTCCACAACTGCCAGACCCACCTTCTCATTGGCTGAACCTTGGTACTGATCGAACTATGGGGCCCCATCATTCGGCCCTTAGTACTGGTTTGCTGGTTGGGGAGGTAGCCCCTCAATGAGGGTGTGTACATGCGCCTAATAAAGGTTACATACTCTTTGCATGCCACAGGGTACATAATGCAGTATGAGGTTACATAATACAATGTGAGGATACTTAATACAGTACGAGCCTACATAATACAGTATGAGGCTACATAATACAATACTAGGGTACATAATACAGTATGAGGCTACATAATACAGTACGAGGCTGCATATTACAGTATGAGGCTGCATAATACAGTATGAGCCTACATATTACGGTATGAGGCTACATAATACAGTAGGAGGCTACGTAATACACAACGAGGCTACATAATACAGTTTGAGGCTACATAATACAGTACGAGGATGCATATTACAGTATGAGACTACACAATACAGTACGAGGCTACATAATACAGTATGAGGCTACATAATACAGTATGAGGATGCATATTACAGTACGAGGCTATATAATACAGTATCAGGTTACATAATACAGTATGAGGCTACATAATACAGTAGAAGGCTACATAATACAGTACGAGGCTGCATACTGCAGCATGAGGTTATATAATACAGTACGAGAACATAATACAGTATGAGGTTACAAAATACAGTATGAGACTACATAATGCAGGACGAGGCTACTTAACTACAGTATGAGGCTGCATAATACAGTACAAGGCTGCATATTACAGTATGAGGTTATATAATACAGTATGAGACAACAAAATAGAGTATGAGGCTACATAATACAGTACGAGGCTACACAATATACAGTAAGCGGTTACATAATACAGTAGGAGGCTACATAATACAGTAAGCGGTTACATAATACAGTTCGAGGCTACATAATACAGTAAGCGGTTACATAATACAGTATGAGGCTACATAATACAGTATGAGGCTACATAATACAGTACGAGGCTACATAATACAGTATGAGGCTACATAATACAGTACGAGGCTACATAATACAGTATGAGGCTACATAATACAGTACGAGGCTACATAATACAGTATGAGGCTACATAATACAGTACGAGGCTACATAATACAGTATGAGGCTACATAATACAGTATGAGGCTACATAATACAGTACGAGGCTACATAATACAGTATGAGGCTATATAATACAGTATGAGGCTACATAATACAGTACGAGGCTACATAATACAGTACGAGGCTACATAATACAGTATGAGGCTACATAATACAGTACGAGGCTACATAATACAGTATGAGGCTACATAATACAGTACGAGGCTACATAATACAGTATGAGGCTACATAATACAGTATGAGGCTACATAATACAGTACGAGGCTACATAATACAGTACGAGGCTACATAATACAGTATGAGGCTACATAATACAGTACGAGGCTACATAATACAGTATGAGGCTACATTACAAAAAAAAGTTATTTTTAGATGGTAGTTTTACTCATTTTGTAATAAAGAGTTCGGGATACATAATAAAGAGTTCGGGATACATAATACAACATTAGAAGACTCCGGCCCACAGTTGACCAGCGTAGGCGGTGAGTCCGCAGACATCACCGGTAGACCTGTAAATACTCTCTAAGGCCGGTAGAAGTACACCGTAAGATGGTCTGGTGAGTACTATCTACCGCCTTCAAGACCAGTTGACACCGCAAGTAGGTTCGGTTAATCCTGCTTGCAGAACACCATACTGCAAGCTCACTGAATGCGGCCGTCAAGTAACTGAGGCCAACAGACTCAGTGAGCTGCGGTGAGCGGTTCTTCTAAAATCAGTAGAAGCCAGTAGAATACTCTACTGCCAGTAGATGTGTACCATTAGGTGTTCAGGTACCTACTGCTTCTAAAGCCAGTAGATGTGTACCATTAGATGTTCAGGTACCTACGGCTTCTAAAGCCAGTAGATGTGTACCATTAGATGTTCAGGTACCTACTGCTTAGATGCGTACCGTGAGGTGCTCAGGTACTTAATGCTCTAAGGCCGGCTCAGCAGTCCCCACATTGGGTTTGATGACGTACCCAGTGGTACTGCCGGCCGGCAGGTTAACTATTTAACCGCTAGTTTGGCAGGGGGCCGTAACAGGCTACATAATACAGTACGAGGCTACATAATACAGTATGAGGCTACATAATACAGTACGAGGCTACATAATACAGTATGAGGCTACATAATACAGTACGAGGATACATAATACAGTACAAGGCTACATAATACAGTATGAGGCTACATAATACAATACTAGGGTACCTAATACAGTATGAGGCTACATAATACAGTACGAGGCTGCATATTACAGTATGAGGCTGCATAATACAGTATGAGCCTACATATTACGGTATGAGGCTACATAATACAGTAGGAGGCTATATAATACAGTACGAGGCTACATAATACAGTACGAGGCTACATAATACAGTATGAGGCTACATAATACAGTACGAGGCTACATAATACAGTATGAGGCTACATAATACAGTACGAAGCTACATAATACAGTATGAGGCTACATAATACAGTATGAGGCTACATAATACAGTACGAGGCTACATAATACAGTACGAGGCTACATAATACAGTATGAGGCTACATAATACAGTACGAGGCTACATAATACAGTATGAGGCTACATAATACAGTACGAGGATACATAATACAGTACAAGGCTACATAATACAGTATGAGGCTACATAATACAGTACAAGGCTACATAATACAGTACGAGGCTACATAATACAGTATGAGGCTACATAATACAGTACGAGGCTACATAATACAGTATGAGGCTACATAATATAGTACAAGGCTACATTATACAGTACAAGGCTACATAATACAGTATGAGGCTACATAATACAGTATGAGGCTACATAATACAGTATGAGGTTACATAATACAGTACGAGTCTTAATACAGTATGTGGCTGCATATTACAGTATGAGGCAACATAATACAGTATCAGGCTACAAAATGCAGTATAATATACATGACGCAGTATGAGGCTACATAATACAGTGTAAGGCTACATAATGCAGTAGGAGGCTAGAAAATACAGTACGAGGCTGCATATTACAGTTTGAGGCTACATAATACAGTGTGAGGCTACATAATACAGTACAAGGCTTAATATAGTATGAGGCTACGTAATACAGTACGAGGTTACATAATACAGTATGAGGGTACATAATACAGTGTGAGGCTACATAATACAGTGTGAGGTTACATAATACAGTGTGAGGCTACATAATGCAGTGTGAGGCTACATAATACAGTATGAGGGTACATAATACAGTGTAAGGCTACATAATACAGTACGAGGTTACATAATACAGTATGAGGCTACATAATGCAGTAGGAGGCTACATAATACCGTGTGAGGCTACATAATGCAGTATGAGGCTACATAATACAGTACGAGGCTACATAATAAAGTACTTGGCTCCATAATACAGGATGTGGCTACGTAATACAGTACGAGACTTCATAATGCAGTACGAGGCTACATAATACAGTACTAGGCTACAGAATACAGTCTCAATATTAGAAAAAAACACCAGTGTTCTATATGCTGTTTCAACATAATGTTATTAGACTGTAAACTGTGTTCAGCGAGTCTTCAAGTCTGGTCATTATCGTCCACTTGTTTGGAGGACAGTCTTGTTGCACTTTGTCTGGAAATACCTGGCTCAAGTCTGCAAATACCTTGCTCAAGTCTGGAAATACCTTGCTGGAGTCTGGAAATACCTTGCTCAAGTCTGGAAATACCTTGCTGGAGTCTGGAAATACCTGGCTCAAGTCTGGAAATACCTTGCTTATGTGCTCTGTGCCTGTTGAGTAGTCTAATACTGCTTCCTGACTCCCAGTGTTATGTGGGCATGTGTTTCCTGTTTCTCTCACGGTGTTCTGTGTTGCCTGCGTCTCCCTCACGATGTTCTGTGTTGCCTGCGTCACCCTCACTGTGTTCTGTGTTGTCTGCGCCACCCTCACTGTGTTCTGTGTTGCCTGCGTCTCCCTCACGGTGTTCTGTGTTGCCTGCGTCACCCTCACTGTGTTCTGTGTTGCCTGCGTCTCCCTCACTGTGTTCTGTGTTGCCTGCGCCACCCTCACTGTGTTCTGTGTTGCCTGCGTCTTCCTCACGGTGTTCTGTGTTGCCTGCGTCACCCTCACTGTGTTCTGTGTTGCCTGCGTCACCCTCACTGTGTTCTGTGTTGCCTGCGTCACCCTCACTGTGTTCTGTGTTGCCTGCGTCTCCCTCACGGTGTTTTGTGCTGCCTGCGTCTCCCTCACGGTGTTCTGTGCTGCCTACGTCTCCCTCACGGTGTTCTGTGCTGCCTACGTCTCCCTCACGGTGTTTTGTGCTGCCTGCGTCTCCCTCACGGTGTTCTGTGCTGCCTACGTCTCCCTCACGGTGTTCTGTGCTGCCTGCGTCTCCCTCACGGTGTTCTGTGCTGCCTACGTCTCCCTCACGGTGTTCTGTGCTGCCTGCGTCTCCCTCACGGTGTTCTGTGCTGCCTACGTCTCCCTCACGGTGTTCTGTGCTGCCTACGTCTCCCTCACGGTGTTCTGTGCTGCCTGCGTCTCCCTCACGGTGTTCTGTGCTGCCTACGTCTCCCTCACGGTGTTCTGTGCTGCCTGCGTCTCCCTCACGGTGTTCTGTGCTGCCTACGTCTCCCTCACGGTATTCTGTGCTGCCTGCGTCCCTCACGGTGCTCTGTTTTTTCTTAACATTGTGGCGACAAAGTAACCACGAAGTGTCAACACTTCTGTGTACTGAGTTATTAACGATGCTTTATATTAATTGACTCCACCTGAACATGCTATTGTGTAGTAACTCATAATTAATCTAATTACAGAGAGTAAGACTGAATGTAAACAAACACAAGACGATAACAACCAAATTTTATTTAAAATTTACAGTGTGGAAGACCAGCGTCACTGTAGCAACACTCAGACTTATATTTGTGTTACATACGAACACGAATGTTACCATTAGTAGTGACCAGCGAGTGTGATATACGTATTTATAAGAGAAAAAATTAATTTAACATTGTAGTTGTTGTGAGTATAGATATTTTTGGCCGTTTTGATCAATTAAAGTGCAGAAAGGAAGGAGCATGTCACTTACGTAAGGAAAAGTGTTGTTTGTAGTGAGATGAGCAGCGGAGGTCAAGACACTGCAGTTGCTGCAACTGACATGAGCGTCTTAGAAAGTTGCAATGTCAAGCTTCACGAAAAGAAAGTCAAGAAGTAAAATATGAAAGTTAGACTGAAGTTGAGGCAATAAATATATACGAGTTGACGACGTTATAGAGCAAGTCTCAGGAACCTAGACACTATAAGGTGTGGTGCACTGTAAGGTGTGGTGCACTGTAAGGTGTGGTGCACTATAAGGTGTGGTGCACTATAAGGTGTGGTGCACTGTAAGGTGTGGTGCACTGTAAGGTGTGGTGCACTGTAAGGTGTGGTGCACTGTAAGGTGTGGTGCACTATAAGGTGTGGTGCACTATAAGGTGTGGTGCACTATAAGTTGTGGTGCACTATAAGGTGTATGGGGAGACGTAGACTCAGCCACTTGCACCCAACTTAATACAAACTCAGATATAAAGAAGTTCTCTCACCGCCACATAACTGTCTCAGTGGTTCAAGGCTGCCGTCAGAACCCCGAGTGTCTCTCTTACTTAAATGTAAACTCATTAAAGTCATGGCATATGTAATTCAGTGATATCTCTAAATCACCATCTATCACTGAACTTTCCATGTAGTTATACTGCAGAAGTGTCCGCTACAACACCTTAACATATTTTTTCGACTCAGAGGACTTGTTTAATGCGCACTATCATCACCAGTCAGGGTAATAATCTCCTCCCCAACTGACTTAGCAACAACTGGAGGCCTCATTTACACTCCAGCTGGCCTCGGACCTCTATCAAGAGGAAGCATTTCATCAGCTGCTACTGGAATTTCAGCAGCTGGGTTCATGACGGTTGGACGCTGGCTGGAGTTAGCAGTGACGATCATGGTTCTTGCAGCCACACCCGCCACTGGTAAGTCTACAGTGTATTGTGTGTTTATTTATCTAAGTAGGAGTCACCTTTCAAGTTAAGAATCCTTTCATGCAAAACGAGGTAAAGGACAGCTCAATTTGGAAATTTTATGTTTGATATTTTAACTATAAGGTCAGCTGTGGCAGTAGTAGGAGTACTAGAAATAAGATACATTAGCTAAGATTAATTGCATGTGCAGGAAGCATAGATATTATTGTTGTAACAGAGACCTGGTTTAACCTGAATGATAGATAAATGTCTTCTAAATGCCACACACAAAACTATAAATTATTCCACACCAGCTGGGTCAACGGAAGGATGGTGGAGTGGCGATGTGTGGGCCAGTAGGCCTTCTGCAGTGTTCCTCCATTCTATTTGGTTTCAGGTTATGGAGGGACGTGAAAGTTAAACTTGAATGCCGTTTACAGATCCCAAACCTTGAGAGGGAACATAATAAACATATATGGGACTAAATTACTAAGACAGCAAGATAAACAAACATCGCCTTAATTGTCGATTTAAATTTTAGCCAAATTAACTGGAGAAATTTGACAGGAAATCTTGAGTCTAACGACTTTCTAGATAAGATCCAGGATTATTTTTTAAACCAGTTTGTAACAGAACTAAGGACCAGACTAGTGTGATCATCCTGCGGAGATGGTTACCAATATGACGCTTTTCAAAGCATAGTTCAACCTGCCTTGGCAACATATGTTCAAAATAGACCGTAAATGGATAAACAATAGAATAAAACATTCACAGGAGAATCAAAAAGGAATAATGACACTTATTGAATCATATATTCAATTAAAGAGACAAATCAAGAAAGGAATAACAATAGCTAAAAGAGAGATAATGAAATTAAAGTCACAAGGGAATAGAAGACCAATACAAAGTGTTTCTTTAAGATATATTAGCATAAGGTTAACTAGACCCACTAAAAGTGGCTCAGGTCAGCTTACCGTCAGTGACTAAGTAATGTGTACAATCTTCAGCTCTTATTTCCTCTCAGTTTTTACACAGGAAGATACTAGCAACTTTCCAAAACTAAAAAATTATGCAGATCTGGACGAAAATAAGTTATGCACGATCAAAGTAACTAGTGACACGGTTCTCACAGAAATATTAAAGCCAAACAAATCACCGAGTCTTCATGAAATCTTCTTAAGGGTTATAAAGGAATGTAAGAAGAAACTTAGCAAATACTAATTAGCCTAATCTTCCTTGTGGGGAAATTTATAGAATCCATTATTGCAGAGGCTATTCGAGGCAACCTTGAAAGACAAACTGATCAACGTTGTAATGGGGAGCCCATCACTTCTGTTTTCTCAGTAAAATATTTGGGAATCCCCTTTGACCCCATGCATGTCAGGAGAACTAATAGGGAACCGTGTAGTAAGGAAAGCGAATGCCAGACTGAAGTTCCTCAACAGACAAGCACAGCGTCTACCTACTAAGGCACAGTGTCTACCTACTAAGGCACAGTGTCTACCTACTGAGTCATATTGTCTACCTACTGAGGCTCACAGGACCCTATGTCTAGTCCTTATACAATGTCATATGGACTACGCTTGCTCTTCATGGTACTCTGCCTTGACAAGAAAACTGAAAGACAGACTACAAGTCACCCAGAACAAAATGGTAAGATTCATTCTAGACCTGAGTCCTAGAGAGCATGTAGACCTGGGTCCAAGAGAACATGTAGACCTGGGTCCAAGAGAGCATGTAGACCTGGGTCCAAGAGAGCATGTAGACCTGGGTCCAAGAGAGCATGTAGACCTGGGTCCAAGAGAGCATGTAGACCTGGGTCCAAGAGAGCAAGTAGACCTGGGTCCAAGAGAACATGTAGGCCTGGGTCCAAGAGAACATGTAGGCCTGGGTCCAAGATAACATGTAGACCTGAGTCCAAGAGAGCATGTAGACCTGGGTCCAAGAGAGCATGTAGACCTGGGTTCAAGAGAGCATGTAGACCTGGGTCCAAGAGAACATGTAGGCCTAGGTCCAAGAGAACATGTAGGCCTGGGTCCAAGAGAACATGTAGGCCTGGGTCCAAGAGAACATGTAGGCCTGGGTCCAAGAGAACATGTAGACCTGAGTCCAAGAGAGCATGTAGACCTGGGTCCAAGAGAGCATGTAGACCTGAGTCCAAGAGAGCATGTAGACCTGGGTCCAAGAGAGCATGTAGACCTGGGTCCAAGAGAACATGTAGGCCTGAGTCCAAGAGAACATGTAGGCCTGGGCCCAAGAGAACATGTAGGCCTGGGTCCAAGAGAACATGGAGGCCTGGGTCCAGAGAACATGTAGGTCTGGGTCCAAGATAACATGTAGGTCTGGGTCCAAGAGAACATGGAGGCCTGGGTCCAAGAGAACATGTAGGTCTGGGTCCAAGAGAACATGTAGGCCTGGGTCCAAGAGAACATGGAAGCCTGGGTCCAAGAGAACATGTAGGTCTGGGTCCAAGAGAACATGTAGGTCTGGGTCCAAGAGAACATATAGGCCTGTGTCCAAGAGAACATGGAGGCCTGGGTCCAAGAGAACATGTAGGTCTGGGTCCAAGAGAACATGTAGGAGGGGTCCAAGAGAACATGTAAGTCTGGGTCTAAGAGAACGTGTAGGCCTGGGTCCAAGAGAACATGGAGGCCTGGGTCCAAGAGAGCATGTAGGCCTGGGTCCAAGAGAATATGTAGGTCTGGGTCCAAGAGAACATGTAGGCCTGGGTCCAAGAGAACATGTAGGCCTGGGTCCAAGAGAACATGGAGGCCTGGATCCTAGAGAACATGTAGGCCTGGGTCCAAGAGAACATGGAGGCATGGGTCCAAGAGAACATGGAGGCCTGGGTCCAAGAGAACATGTAGGTCTGGGTCCAAGAGAACATATAGGCCTGTGTCCAAGAGAACATGGAGGCCTGGGTCCAAGAGAACATGGAGGCCTGGGTCCAAGAGAACATGTAGGTCTGGATCCAAGAGAACATGTAGGCCTGGGTCCAAGAGAACATGGAAGCCTGGGTCCAAGAGAACATGTAGGTCTGGGTCCAAGAGAACATGTAGGCCTGGGTCCAAGAGAACATGTAGGTCTGGGTCCAAGAGAACATATAGGCCTGTGTCCAAGAGAACATGGAGGCCTGGGTCCAAGAGAACATGTAGGTCTGGGTCCAAGAGAACATGTAGGCCTGGGTCCAAGAGAACATGTAAGTCTGGGTCTAAGAGAACGTGTAGGCCTGGGTCCAAGAGAACATGGAGGCCTGGGTCCAAGAGAGCATGTAGGCCTGGGTCCAAGAGAACATGTAGGTCTGGGTCCAAGAGAACATGTAGGCCTGGGTCCAAGAGAGCATGTAGGCCTGGGTCCAAGAGAACATGTAGGTCTGGGTCCAAGAGAACATGTAGGCCTGGGTCCAAGAGAACATGTAGGCCTGGGTCCAAGAGAACATGGAGGCCTGGATCCAAGAGAACATGTAGGCCTGGGTCCAAGAGAACATGGAGGCATGGGTCCAAGAGAACATGGAGGCCTGGGTCCAAGAGAACATGTAGGTCTGGGTCCAAGAGAACATGGAGGCCTGGGTCCAAGAGAACATGGAGGCCTGGGTCCAAGAGAACATGGAGGCCTGGGTCCAAGAGAACATGTAGGCCTGGGTCCAAGAGAACATGTAGGCTGGGTCCAAGAGAACATGTAGGCCTGGGTCCAAGAGAACATGTAGGTCTGGGTCCAAGAGAACATGTAGGCCTGGGTCCAAGAGAACATGTAGGCCTGGGTCCAAGAGAACATGTAGGCCTGGGTCCAAGAGAACATGTAGGTCTGGGTCCAAGAGAACATGTAGGCCTGGGTCCAAGAGAACATGGAGGCCTGGGTCCAAGAGAACATGTAGGTCTGGGTCCAAGAGAACATGTAGGCCTGGGTCCAAGAGAACATGTAGGCCTGGGTCCAAGAGAACATGTAGGTCTGGGTCCAAGAGAACATGTAGGCCTGGGTCCAAGAGAACATGGAGGCCTGGGTCCAAGAGAACATGTAGGCCTGGGTCCAAGAGAACATGTAGGTCTGGGTCCAAGAGAACATGTAGGCCTGGGTCCAAGAGAACATGTAGGCCTGGGTCCAAGAGAACATGTAGGTCTGGGTCCAAGAGAACATGTAGGCCTGGGTCCAAGAGAACATGGAGGCCTGGGTCCAAGAGAACATGTAGGCCTGGGTCCAAGAGAACATGGAGGTCTGGGTCCAAGAGAACATGGAGGTCTGGGTCCAAGAGAACATGGAGGTCTGGGTCCAAGAGAACATGTAGGCCTGGGTCCAAGAGAACATGGAGGTCTGGGTCCAAGAGAACATGGAGGCCTGGGTCCAAGAGAACATGTAGGCCTGGGTCCAAGAGAACATGTAGGCCTGGGTCCAAGAGAACATGTAGGCCTGGGTCCAAGAGAACATGTAGGCCTGGGTCCAAGAGAACATGTAGGCCTGGGTCCAAGAGAACATGTAGGCCTGGGTCCAAGAGAACATGTAGGCCTGGGTCCAAGAGAACATGTAGGCCTGGGTCCAAGAGAACATGTAGGTCTGGGTCCAAGAGAACATGTAGGCCTGGGTCCAAGAGAACATGGAGGCCTGGGTCCAAGAGAACATGTAGGTCTGGGTCCAAGAGAACATGTAGGCCTGGGTCCAAGAGAACATGTAGGCCTGGGTCCAAGAGAACATGTAGGTCTGGGTCCAAGAGAACATGTAGGCCTGGGTCCAAGAGAACATGGAGGCCTGGGTCCAAGAGAACATGTAGGCCTCTGTCCAAGAGAACATGTAGGTCTGGGTCCAAGAGAACATGTAGGCCTGGGTCCAAGAGAACATGTAGGCCTGGGTCCAAGAGAACATGTAGGTCTGGGTCCAAGAGAACATGTAGGCCTGGGTCCAAGAGAACATGGAGGCCTGGGTCCAAGAGAACATGTAGGCCTGGGTCCAAGAGAACATGGAGGTCTGGGTCCAAGAGAACATGTAGGTCTGGGTCCAAGAGAACATGGAGGTCTGGGTCCAAGAGAACATGTAGGCCTGGGTCCAAGAGAACATGGAGGTCTGGGTCCAAGAGAACATGGAGGCCTGGGTCCAAGAGAACATGTAGGCCTGGGTCCAAGAGAACATGTAGGCCTGGGTCCAAGAGAACATGTAGGCCTGGGTCCAAGAGAACATGTAGGCCTGGGTCCAAGAGAACATGTAGGCCTGGGTCCAAGAGAACATGTAGGCCAGGATGAATTACAACAATTAGATATGCTGAATGTTGAAGACAGAGTAAAACAACTGAAATTAAATCATGTTTATAAAATTGCTCACCAACAGTGTCCAGAATATCTTGCTGCCAACTTTGTCAAGGTTGTGAACCAAAGCAATCATAGTTCTAGAGGGGAGAACACAACTGTGTAGTACCCACAGTCAGTGGCCAGGCTTCAAACAACTTTTATTGTACAGCAGTAAAGGAATGGAACAGACTGCCTGTACGCGTCAAAGCCAGTCATAGCATGAACCAGTTCAAGGAGAGAGCCAAAAGGTACCTAATGAATGTAGCTACAGAACTGCGTACTCCAATAAAGGCCTATCGTACACGGTGTACAGGGTCCTGAACGATTCCTTATTCAGATGCCAGAATGCTAGTCTAAGGTTTGCTAGGCGCTCATATGCTGCAGCAGCCATACATACATACATACACACATACATACATACATACATACATACATACATACATACATACATACATACATACATACATACATACATACATATACGTACCTCAAAATTGAAAGGCCTCTGGTTCGTCTCTGGTTCGTCTCTGGTTGTGGGAGGAGAATCATTTTTTATTTATTTTAGCTAACACACATGTAAATATAAAGAACTTTTTTTTACCTTATTCTTAGTATATCTTCTTAATAGTATAATAATAAGGTATCTCTTTTAAAATATAATAATAAGGTATTTAAAGGACCCAATGGAAATAAGTCACTTTGAGTTTTTTGGGTTATCCCAGGTTCTGTACACATATGCTGCTATGTGTGATATTCTATGTAACTATTTGTGTATACCTGAATAAACTTACTAACTTACTAATGAATCTCAGCACTTTTTACCACTGGAATTTTTGCCTTATAAATTTACTAACTTTTTTCACTAAGGCATTTGAGTTGGTCGATCCTGGTAAAGTTCCACACATGAGACTGGTGAGAAAAATAAAAGCACAAGCAACAGGGTAATTTTTTTTTCCTGGATCGAGTCTTGGTTGACAAGCAACAGAGTTTGCATGAATATGGAGAGACTGTAGTGGGGGATGCGTCACAAGCGGTGTTCCACAGGGGCCATGGAGAGACTGTAGTGGGGGATGCGTCACAAGCGGTGTTCCACAGGGGCCATGGAGAGACTGTAGTGGGGGATGCGTCACAAGCGGTGTTCCACAGGGGCCATGGAGAGACTGTAGTGGGGGATGCGTCACAAGCGGTGTTCCACAGGGGCCATGGAGAGACTGTAGTGGGGGATGCGTCACGAGCGGTGTTCCACAGGGGCCATGGAGAGACTGTAGTGGGGGATGCGTCACAAGCGGTGTTCCACAGGGGCCATGGAGAGACTGTAGTGGTGGATGCGTCACGAGCGGTGTTCCACAGGGGCCATGGAGAGACTGTAGTGGGGGATGCGTCACAAGCGGTGTTCCACAGGGGCCATGGAGAGACTGTAGTGGGGGATGCGTCACGAGCGGTGTTCCACAGGGGCCAGTGGTGGATCATTTGTTGTTCACAAATACATAAATGACTTCGATGTCGGAATATATACATAAGCAAATTTGCTAATGACACTAAAATTAGCCAGCAGATAAATTCCGATGAGGACAATATAGTGCTAAAGGAAGATCTGAATAGATTGATGGAGTGGTTGGAGAAGTGGCAGATGTAGTTTAATGCAGATAAATGTAAAATTTTAAGCCTGGGAAGAGAGAATAGCCAGAGCAGCGATAAGCTGAATAACGTAGATCTTAGTAACGCTGAAGGCGAATGAAATTTAGAAGTTCTGGTTACCAGTTGTCTAAAGCAAAAATAATATTCCATATGTGTTCGTAACAAAGCTAAGAGAAGTTTTAGTGTTCTTATCAAGAAGGATCAATAATATATAGGAACCCTGAGGTTACAATGTTTGTTAAAGCTTCGTTGAGATTATACTCCACAGTTCTGATCTTCATGTTACTTAATGGTCATAAATGCACTGGAAAACAAACAGAGAATGATGACAAAGTTCAACCCACAGTAATACTGAAACCCTCACTATGGTTAATCACGTTATGATGCGTGGCTCCCCTGCCTAAATCCTGCAATGGGAAGCTCCAGTTCCTCGGATCAAGACTGCATCACCAAGAACAAGTTATGTTTTCTTTCCCCCAAGAGTTTAGTTCCAGTTCCTCGTATCAACATTTCCCTTATAAAATGGGTCCTTGGAACAATATATTTTTCCAGTCATACATTTAGTGTTTTATGGTAGAGTTAATGAACTAAGATCACTAATTTCCTTAGACTTTCAGACGTATCGTTAGAATATTTGTATTTTATTCTCTACGATATCATCACATAAGACTCATTTTACCACATCAACGTCTTATACACATCCACATTGTGTTGTTACTGAGTTCTCATACATAAAACATAGTGGAATAAGGTGCATATTACAACACCTGACCACACAGCGGTAATATATCTGTACGTAATATTCATTTTACCAGCTCAGTGAACTAAAGATATATTCATTGTACCAGTTTATTCTGCCAAAGGTATATTCATTGTACCAGTTTATTCTGCCAAAGGTATATTCATTGTACCAGTTTATTCTGCCAAAGGTATATTCATTGTACCAGTTTATTCTGCCAAAGGTATATTCATTGTATCAGTTTATTCTGCCAAAGACATATTCATTGTACTGTAAATTGTTAAGAGTAAGCAGGTGAGCTGACAACTTGTGTGGCAGTAGGTACAACTACAGCAGGTGAGCTGACAACTTGTGTGGCAGTAGGTACAACTACAGCAGGTGAGCTGACAACTTGTGTGGTAGTAGGTACAACTACAGAAGGTGAGCTGACAACTTGTGTGGTAGTAGGTACAACTACAGCAGGTGAGCTGACAACTTGTGTGGTAGTAGGTACAACTACAGAAGGTGAGCTGACAACTTGTGTGGCAGTAGGTACAACTACAGCAGGTGAGCTGACAACTTGTGTGGTAGTAGGTACAACTACAGAAGGTGAGCTGACAACTTGTGTGGCAGTAGGTACAAATACAGCAGGTGAGCAGACAACTTGTGTGGCAGTAGGTACAACTACAGCAGGTGAGCAGACAACTTGTGTGGCAGTAGGTACAACTACAGCAGGTGAGCTGACAACTTGTGTGGCAGTAGGTACAACTACAGCAGGTGAGCTGACAACTTGTGTGGTAGTAGGTGCAACTACAGCAGGTGAGCTGACAACTTGTGTGGCAGTAGGTACAACTACAGAAGGTGAGCTGACAACTTGTGTGGTAGTAGGTGCAACTACAGCAGGTGAGCTGACAACTTGTGTGGCAGTAGGTACAACTACAGAAGGTGAGCTGACAACTTGTGTGGTAGTAGGTGCAACTACAGCAGGTGAGCTGACAACTTGTGTGGCAGTAGGTACAACTACAGCAGGTGAGCTGACAACCTGTGTGGTAGTAGGTACAACTACAGCAGGTGAGCTGACAACTTGTGTGGTAATAGGTACAATTACAGCAGGTGAGCTGACAACCTGTGTGGTAGTAGGTACAACTACAACAGATGAGCTGACAACTTGTGTGGTAGTAGGTACAACTACAGCTGGTGAGCTGACAACTAGTGTGGCAGTAGGTACAACTACAGCAGGTAAGCTGACAACTAGTGTGGTAGTAGGTACAACTACAGTACGTGAGCTGACAACTACTGTGGTAGTAGGTACATCTACAGCAGGTAACCTTGTAACTTGTGTGGTAGTAGGTACAACTGCAGCAGGTAACCTTGCAACTTATGTGGTAGTAGGTACATCTACAGCAGGTAACCTTGTAACTTGTGTGGTAGTAGGTACAACTACAGCAGGTAACCTTGTAACTTGTGTGGTAGTAGGTACAACTGCAGCAGGTAACCTTGCAACTTATGTGGTAGTAGGTACATCTACAGCAGGTAACCTTGCAACTTGTGTGGTAGTAGGTGCATCTACAGCAGGTAACCTTGCAACTTGTGTGGTAGTAGGTACATCTACAGCAGGTAACCTTGTAACTAGTGTGGTAGTAGGTGCATCTACAGCAGGTAACCTTGCAACTTGTGTGGTAGTAGGTACATCTACAGCAGGTAACCTTGTAACCTGTGTGGTAGTAGGTACAACTACAGCAGGTAACCTTGTAAACTGTGTGGTAGTAGGTACATCTACAGCAGGTAACCTTGTAACCTGTGTGGTAGTAGGTACAACTACAGCAGGTAACCTTGTAACCTGTGTGGTAGTAGGTACAACTACAGCAGGTAACCTTGTAACTTGTGTGGTAGTAGGTACATCTACAGCAAGTAACCTTGTAACCTGTGTGGTAGTAGGTACAACTGCAGCAGGTAACCTTGTAACTTGTGTGGTAGTAGGTACAACTACAGCAGGTAACCTTGTAACTTGTGTGGTAGTAGGTACAACTACAGCAGGTAACCTTGTAACTAGTGTGGTAGTAGGTACAACTACATCAGGTAACCTTGTAACTTGTGTGGTAGTAGGTGCATCTACAGCAGGTAACCTTGCAACTTGTGTGGTAGTAGGTACAACTGCAGCAGGTAACCTTGTAACTTGTGTGGTAGTAGGTACAACTACAGCAGGTAACCTTGTAACTCGTGTGGTAGTAGGTACAACTGCAGCAGGTAACCTTGTAACTTGTGTGGTAGTAGGTGCATCTACAGCAGGTAACCTTGCAACTTGTGTGGTAGTAGGTACATGTACACGTCCCGACGCAGATGTGACACATACCTCTGGACCCTCATAGGTAAACACGAACATGGTAAACATAGCTACAGCTCTTGGTCCATCATTTTTAGAGGTATTAAGATTATAAAATGTATTTAAAAAATTGATTAAACAATACTCACGTCATTTTATTTACTTTATACAATGGTAAAAACATTTTTTTTTATTATCACACTGGCCGATTCCCACCAAGGCAGGGTGGCCCGAAAAAGAAAAACTTTCACCATCATTCACTCCATCACTGTCTTGCCAGAAGGGTGCTTTACACTACAGTTTTTAAACTGCAACATTAACACCCCTCCTTCAGAGTGCAGGCACTGTACTTCCCATCTCCAGGACTCAAGTCCGGCCTGCCGGTTTCCCTGAACCCCTTCATAAATGTTACTTTGCTCACACTCCAACAGCACGTCAAGTATTAAAAACCATTTGTCTCCATTCACTCCTATCAAACACGCTCACGCCTGCCTGCTGGAAGTCCAAGCCCCTCCCACACAAAACCTCCTTTACCCCCTCCCTCCAACATTTCCTAGGCCGACCCCTACCCCGCCTTCCTTCCACTACAGACTGATATACTCTTGAAGTCATTCTGTTTCGCTCCATTCTCTCTACATGTCCGAACCACCTCAACAACCCTTCCTCAGCCCTCTGGACAACAGTTTTGGTAATCCCGCACCTCCTCCTAACTTCCAAACTACGAATTCTCTGCATTATATTCACACCACACATTGCCCTCAGACATGACATCTCCACTGCCTCCAGCCTTCTCCTCGCTGCAACATTCATCACCCATGCCTCACACCCATATAAGAGAGTTGGTAAAACTATACTCTCATACATTCCCCTCTTTGCCTCCACGGACAAAGTTCTTTGTCTTCACAGACTCCTAAGTGCACCACTCACTCTTTTCCCCTCATCAATTCTATGATTCACCTCATCTTTCATAGACCCATCCGCTGACACGTCCACTCCCAAATATCTGAATACATTCACCTCCTCCATACTCTCTCCCTCCAATCTGATATTCAATCTTTCATCACCTAATCTTTTTGTTATCCTCATAACCTTACTCTTTCCTGTATTCACCTTTAATTTTCTTCTTTTGCACACCCTACCAAATTCATCCACCAATCTCTGCAACTTCTCTTCAGAATCTCCCAAGAGCACAGTGTCATCAGCAAAGAGCAACTGTGACAACTCCCACTTTGTGTGTGATTCTTTATCTTTTAACTCCACGCCTCTTGCCAAGACCCTCGCATTTACTTCTCTTACAACCCCATCTATAAATATATTAAACAACCACGGTGACATCACACATCCATGTCTAAGGCCTACTTTTACTGGGAAATAATTTCCCTCTTTCCTACATACTCTAACTTGAGCCTCACTATCCTCGTAAAAACTCTTCACTGCTTCAATTTCTCAACATACAAATTTACAACCATTACAAAAATCACAACCACCACTCTACAACTACAACCATTACTACGTACAAGCACTCACAACCACCACTCTACAACTACAACCATTACTACGTACAAGCACTCACAACCACCTCTCTATTACTCACAAGCATTCACAACCACCATTCTACAACTCACAAGCACTCACAACTACCACTCTACAACTCACAAGCACTCAGAACTACCACTCTACAACTACAACCATTACTACGT
Organism: Cherax quadricarinatus; assembly: GCF_038502225.1. NCBI lineage: Eukaryota > Metazoa > Arthropoda > Malacostraca > Decapoda > Parastacidae > Cherax > Cherax quadricarinatus. The sequence continues at coordinate 36,731,378 of NC_091319.1, forward strand.
ACAAGCACTCACAACCACCTCTCTATTACTCACAAGCATTCACAACCACCATTCTACAACTCACAAGCACTCGCAACCGTCACTCTACAACTCACAACCACTCACAAACGCCACTCCACAACTTTCAAGCACTCACAACCACCACTCTACAACTCATAAGCACTCACAACCATCTCTCTGCAACTCACAACCACTCAAATCCACTCTCAACTTTCCCTTTACAACTCACAAGCACTCACAAACACTCACAACCATCACTCTACAACTCACAAACACTCACAACCATCACTCTACAACTCACAATCGCTCACCACCATCCCTGTAAAACTATCAAGCACTCACAACTATCGTTCTACAACTCACAAGTGGTCATAACCACTACTCTACAACTCACAATCATGTAGGTGGGTCATACCTGGAGTATACCCGGAGAGGGTTTCGGGGGTCAACGCCCCCGCGACTCGGTCTGAGACCAGGCCTCATGGTGGATCAGGGTATGATCAACCAGTCTGTTGCTGCTGGCCGCAGTCAAACTGACGTTCTAACCACAGCCAGGCCGCTCAGGTACTGACTCTAGGTGCCTGTCCAGTGCCTACTTGAAGACAATCAGGGGTCTATTGGTAATCCCCCTTATGTATGCTGGTAGGCAGTTGAACAGTCTTAGGCCCCTGACACTTATTGTGTTGTCTTTCAGTGTACTCGTGGCGCCCCTGCTTTTCATCGGGGGAATGTTGCATCTCCAGCCGAGTCTTTTGCTTTCATAGGGAGTGATTTTCGTGTGCAATTTTGGTACTAATTCCTCTAGGATTTTCCACGTGTATATTATCGTGTAGCTCTCTCGCCTGCGCTCCAGGGAAAACAAATTACGAGACTTCAACCGTTCCCAGTAATTTAAGTACCTTATCTTACGTGTGCCGTGAAAGTTCTTTGTACACTCTTCAGGTCAGCAGTTTCGCCAGCCTTGAAGGAGGCAGTTAGTGTACAGCAATACTGCAGCCTAGAGAGAACAAGCGATTTGAAGAGAATCATCATGGGCTTGGCGTTCCTAATTTTAAAGGTTCTCATTATCCATCCTATCATTTTCTTAGCAGATGAGGTAGATACATTGTTGTGGTCTTTGAAGGCGAGATACTCTGACATTATCACTCCCAGGTCCTTCACATTACTTTTTCACTCTATTGTATGGTTAGAATTTGTTGTGTACCCTGATACAGTTTTAATTTCCCCGAGTGTTCCGTATGAGTAGCTGAAATTTCTCTTAATTGAACTTCACATTGTTTTGAGTGGCCCATTTGGGTCGGTAGATATTAAAACATTAATGGAATAACTTGTGTGGACGAGGAGTGACGGTAGTGAGAGAAGTGACGGTAGTGAGAGTAGTGACGGTAGTGAGAGAAGCAGGGAGAGTAGTGACGGTAGTGAGAGAAGCAGGGAGAGTAGTGACGGTAGTGAGAGGAGTGATGGTAGTGAGAGGAGTGACGGTAGTGAGAGGAGTGACGGTAGTGAGAGGAGTGATGGTAGTGAGAGAAGTGACGGTAGTGAGAGGAGTGACGGTAGTGAGAGGAGTGATGGTAGTGAGAGAAGTGATGGTAGTGAGAGGAGTGACGGTAGTGAGAGGAGTGACGGTAGTGAGAGGAGTGACGGTAGTGAGAGGAGTGACGGTAGTGAGAGAAGTGACGGTAGTGAGAGGAGTGACGGTAGTGAGAGGAGTGACGGTAGTGAGAGAAGTGACGGTAGTGAGAGAAGTGACGGTAGTGAGAGAAGTGACGGTAGTGAGAGGAGTGACGGTAGTGAGAGAAGTGACGGTAGTGAGAGGAGTGACGGTAGTGAGAGAAGTGACGGTAGTGAGAGAAGTGACGGTAGTGAGAGAAGTGACGGTAGTGAGAGAAGTGATGGTAGTGAGAGGAGTGACGGTAGTGAGAGGAGTGACGGTAGTGAGAGGAGTGACGGTAGTGAGAGGAGTGACGGTAGTGAGAGGAGTGACGGTAGTGAGAGGAGTGACGGTAGTGAGAGGAGTGATGGTAGTGAGAGAAGTGACGGTAGTGAGAGTAGTGATGGTAGTGAGAGGAGTGACGGTAGTGAGAGTAGTGATGGTAGTGAGAGTAGTGATGGTAGTGAGAGGAGTGATGGTAGTGAGAGGAGTGATGGTAGTGAGAGGAGTGATGGTAGTGAGAGGAGTGACGGTAGTGAGAGGAGTGACGGTAGTGAGAGGAGTGATGGTAGTGAGAGAAGTGACGGTAGTGAGAGGAGTGACGGTAGTGAGAGGAGTGACGGTAGTGAGAGGAGTGACGGTAGTGAGAGGAGTGACGGTAGTGAGAGGAGTGACGGTAGTGAGAGAAGTGACGGTAGTGAGAGGAGTGACGGTAGTGAGAGGAGTGACGGTAGTGAGAGAAGTGACGGTAGTGAGAAAAGTGACGGTAGTGAGAGAATTGACGGTAGTGAGAGGAGTGACGGTAGTGAGAGAAGTGACGGTAGTGAGAGGAGTGACGGTAGTGAGAGGAGTGACGGTAGTGAGAGAAGTGACGGTAGTGAGAGGAGTGACGGTAGTGAGAGGAGTGACGGTAGTGAGAGGAGTGACGGTAGTGAGAGGAGTGATGGTAGTGAGAGGAGTGACGGTAGTGAGAGGAGTGACGGTAGTGAGAGAAGTGACGGTAGTGAGAGTAGTGATGGTAGTGAGAGGAGTGATGGTAGTGAGAGTAGTGACGGTAGTGAGAGAAGTGATGGTAGTGAGAGGAGTGACGGTAGTGAGAGGAGTGACGGTAGTGAGAGGAGTGACGGTAGTGAGAGAAGTGATGGTAGTGAGAGGAGTGACGGTAGTGAGAGGAGTGACGGTAGTGAGAGGAGTGATGATAGTGAGAGGAGTGACGGTAGTGAGAGTAGTGATGGTAGTGAGAGGAGTGACGGTAGTGAGAGGAGTGACGGTAGTGAGAGAAGTGATGGTAGTGAGAGGAGTGACGGTAGTGAGAGGAGTGACGGTAGTGAGAGGAGTGACGGTAGTGAGAGAAGTGATGGTAGTGAGAGGAGTGACGGTAGTGAGAGGAGTGACGGTAGTGAGAGGAGTGACGGTAGTGAGAGAAGTGACGGTAGTGAGAGTAGTGATGGTAGTGAGAGGAGTGATGGTAGTGAGAGGAGTGACGGTAGTGAGAGGAGTGACGGTAGTGAGAGGAGTGACGGTAGTGAGAGGAGTGACGGTAGTGAGAGAAGTGATGGTAGTGAGAGGAGTGACGGTAGTGAGAGGAGTGACGGTAGTGAGAGGAGTGATGGTAGTGAGAGGAGTGATGGTAGTGAGAGGAGTGACGGTAGTGAGAGGAGTGACGGTAGTGAGAGGAGTGATGGTAGTGAGAGGAGTGACGGTAGTGAGAGGAGTGACGGTAGTGAGAGGTGTGATGGTAGTGAGAGGAGTGACGGTAGTGAGAGGAGTGATGATAGTGAGAGGAGTGACGGTAGTGAGAGGAGTGACGGTAGTGAGAGGAGTGATGGTAGTGAGAGGAGTGACGGTAGTGAGAGGAGTGACGGTAGTGAGAGGTGTGATGGTAGTGAGAGGAGTGACGGTAGTGAGAGGAGTGATGGTAGTGAGAGGAGTGACGGTAGTGAGAGGAGTGACGGTATTGAGAGAAGTGACGGTAGTGAGAGGAGTGACGGTAGTGAGAGGAGTGACGGTAGTGAGAGAAGTGACGGTAGTGAGAGAAGTGACGGTAGTGAGAGGAGTGATGGTAGTGAGAGAAGTGACGGTAGTGAGAGGAGTGACGGTAGTGAGAGAAGTGACGGTAGTGAGAGAAGTGACGGTAGGTAGAGAAGTGACGGTAGTGAGAGGAGTGACGGTAGTGAGAGGAGTGATGGTAGTGAGAGTAGTGATGGTAGTGAGAGGAGTGACGGTAGTGAGAGAAGTGACGGTAGTGAGAGGAGTGACGGTAGTGAGAGAAGTGACGGTAGTGAGAGGAGTGACGGTAGTGAGAGAAGTGACGGTAGTGAGAGAAGTGACGGTAGTGAGAGGAGTGACGGTAGTGAGAGGAGTGATGGTAGTGAGAGGAGTGACGGTAGTGAGAGGAGTGATGGTAGTGAGAGGAGTGACGGTAGTGAGAGAAGTGACGGTAGTGAGAGTAGTGATGGTAGTGAGAGTAGTGACGGTAGTGAGAGAAGTGACGGTAGTGAGAGAAGTGACGGTAGTGAGAGGAGTGACGGTAGTGAGAGGAGTGATGGTAGTGAGAGTAGTGATGGTAGTGAGAGTAGTGACGGTAGTGAGAGAAGTGACGGTAGTGAGAGAAGTGACGGTAGTGAGAGGAGTGATGGTAGTGAGAGGAGTGACGGTAGTGAGAGTAGTGATGGTAGTGAGAGTAGTGACGGTAGTGAGAGAAGTGACGGTAGTGAGAGTAGTGATGGTAGTGAGAGTAGTGACGGTAGTGAGAGAAGTGACGGTAGTGAGAGAAGTGACGGTAGTGAGAGGAGTGACGGTAGTGAGAGGAGTGATGGTAGTGAGAGGAGTGACGGTAGTGAGAGGAGTGACGGTAGTGAGAGGAGTGACGGTAGTGAGAGGAGTGACGGTAGTGAGAGGAGTGATGGTAGTGAGAGGAGTGATGGTAGTGAGAGGAGTGACGGTAGTGAGAGGAGTGACGGTAGTGAGAGGAGTGACGGTAGTGAGAGGAGTGATGGTAGTGAGAGGAGTGATGGTAGTGAGAGGAGTGACGGTAGTGAGAGGAGTGATGGTAGTGAGAGGAGTGACGGTAGTGAGAGAAGTGACGGTAGTGAGAGAAGTGACGGTAGTGAGAGGAGTGACGGTAGTGAGAGAAGTGACGGTAGTGAGAGAAGTGATGGTAGTGAGAGGAGTGACGGTAGTGAGAGGAGTGACGGTAGTGAGAGAAGTGACGGTAGTGAGAGAAGTGACGGTAGTGAGAGGAGTGACGGTAGTGAGAGGAGTGACGGTAGTGAGAGGAGTGACGGTAGTGAGAGGAGTGATGGTAGTGAGAGAAGTGACGGTAGTGAGAGGAGTGACGGTAGTGAGAGGAGTGATGGTAGTGAGAGGAGTGACGGTAGTGAGAGGAGTGACGGTAGTGAGAGGAGTGACGGTAGTGAGAGGAGTGATGGTAGTGAGAGTAGTGACGGTAGTGAGAGGAGTGATGGTAGTGAGAGGAGTGACGGTAGTGAGAGTAGTGACGGTAGTGAGAGGAGTGATGGTAGTGAGAGTAGTGACGGTAGTGAGAGGAGTGACGGTAGTGAGAGGAGTGACGGTAGTGAGAGAAGTGACGGTAGTGAGAGTAGTGATGGTAGTGAGAGGAGTGATGGTAGTGAGAGAAGTGACGGTAGTGAGAGAAGTGACGGTAGTGAGAGGAGTGACGGTAGTGAGAGAAGTGACGGTAGTGAGAGGAGTGACGGTAGTGAGAGGAGTGACGGTAGTGAGAGAAGTGACGGTAGTGAGAGTAGTGATGGTAGTGAGAGAAGTGACGGTAGTGAGAGAAGTGACGGTAGTGAGAGAAGTGACGGTAGTGAGAGGAGTGATGGTAGTGAGAGAAGTGACGGTAGTGAGAGAAGTGACGGTAGTGAGAGAAGTGACGGTAGTGAGAGGAGTGACGGTAGTGAGAGGAGTGACGGTAGTGAGAGAAGTGACGGTAGTGAGAGGAGTGACGGTAGTGAGAGAAGTGACGGTAGTGAGAGAAGTGACGGTAGTGAGAGAAGTGACGGTAGTGAGAGAAGTGACGGTAGTGAGAGGAGTGACGGTAGTGAGAGAAGTGACGGTAGTGAGAGAAGTGACGGTAGTGAGAGGAGTGACGGTAGTGAGAGGAGTGACGGTAGTGAGAGGAGTGACGGTAGTGAGAGGAGTGATGGTAGTGAGAGGAGTGATGGTAGTGAGAGGAGTGACGGTAGTGAGAGGAGTGACGGTAGTGAGAGAAGTGACGGTAGTGAGAGAAGTGACGGTAGTGAGAGAAGTGACGGTAGTGAGAGAAGTGACGGTAGTGAGAGAAGTGACGGTAGTGAGAGGAGTGACGGTAGTGAGAGAAGTGACGGTAGTGAGAGAAGTGACGGTAGTGAGAGGAGTGACGGTAGTGAGAGTAGTGATGGTAGTGAGAGAAGTGACGGTAGTGAGAGTAGTGATGGTAGTGAGAGAAGTGACGGTAGTGAGAGGAGTGATGGTAGTGAGAGGAGTGACGGTAGTGAGAGAAGTGACGGTAGTGAGAGAAGTGACGGTAGTGAGAGGAGTGACGGTAGTGAGAGGAGTGATGGTAGTGAGAGGAGTGATGGTAGTGAGAGGAGTGATGGTAGTGAGAGGAGTGATGGTAGTGAGAGGAGTGATGGTAGTGAGAGGAGTGACGGTAGTGAGAGAAGTGACGGTAGTGAGAGGAGTGACGGTAGTGAGAGGAGTGATGGTAGTGAGAGGAGTGACGGTAGTGAGAGGAGTGATGGTAGTGAGAGGAGTGATGGTAGTGAGAGGAGTGACGGTAGTGAGAGGAGTGATGGTAGTGAGAGAAGTGACGGTAGTGAGAGAAGTGACGGTAGTGAGAGAAGTGACGGTAGTGAGAGAAGTGACGGTAGTGAGAGAAGTGACGGTAGTGAGAGAAGTGACGGTAGTGAGAGAAGTGACGGTAGTGAGAGGAGTGACGGTAGTGAGAGAAGTGACGGTAGTGAGAGAAGTGACGGTAGTGAGAGGAGTGACGGTAGTGAGAGGAGTGACGGTAGTGAGAGGAGTGACGGTAGTGAGAGGAGTGATGGTAGTGAGAGGAGTGATGGTAGTGAGAGGAGTGACGGTAGTGAGAGGAGTGACGGTAGTGAGAGTAGTGACGGTAGTGAGAGAAGTGACGGTAGTGAGAGTAGTGATGGTAGTGAGAGGAGTGACGGTAGTGAGAGGAGTGACGGTAGTGAGAGTAGTGACGGTAGTGAGAGAAGTGACGGTAGTGAGAGAAGTGACGGTAGTGAGAGAAGTGACGGTAGTGAGAGGAGTGATGGTAGTGAGAGTAGTGACGGTAGTGAGAGGAGTGACGGTAGTGAGAGAAGTGACGGTAGTGAGAGGAGTGATGGTAGTGAGAGAAGTGACGGTAGTGAGAGGAGTGACGGTAGTGAGAGAAGTGACGGTAGTGAGAGGAGTGACGGTAGTGAGAGGAGTGACGGTAGTGAGAGGAGTGATGGTAGTGAGAGAAGTGACGGTAGTGAGAGAAGTGACGGTAGTGAGAGAAGTGACGGTAGTGAGAGGAGTGATGGTAGTGAGAGGAGTGACGGTAGTGAGAGAAGTGACGGTAGTGAGAGGAGTGACGGTAGTGAGAGGAGTGACGGTAGTGAGAGGAGTGATGGTAGTGAGAGGAGTGACGGTAGTGAGAGGAGTGACGGTAGTGAGAGAAGTGACGGTAGTGAGAGGAGTGATGGTAGTGAGAGGAGTGATGGTAGTGAGAGGAGTGATGGTAGTGAGAGTAGTGACGGTAGTGAGAGGAGTGACGGTAGTGAGAGTAGTGATGGTAGTGAGAGGAGTGATGGTAGTGAGAGGAGTGATGGTAGTGAGAGTAGTGACGGTAGTGAGAGGAGTGACGGTAGTGAGAGTAGTGATGGTAGTGAGAGGAGTGATGGTAGTGAGAGTAGTGATGGTAGTGAGAGGAGTGATGGTAGTGAGAGGAGTGATGGTAGTGAGAGTAGTGACGGTAGTGAGAGGAGTGACGGTAGTGAGAGTAGTGATGGTAGTGAGAGGAGTGATGGTAGTGAGAGTAGTGATGGTAGTGAGAGGAGTGATGGTAGTGAGAGGAGTGATGGTAGTGAGAGTAGTGACGGTAGTGAGAGTAGTGACGGTAGTGAGAGTAGTGATGGTAGTGAGAGTAGTGACGGTAGTGAGAGGAGTGACGGTAGTGAGAGTAGTGATGGTAGTGAGAGTAGTGACGGTAGTGAGAGGAGTGATGGTAGTGAGAGTAGTGACGGTAGTGAGAGGAGTGACGGTAGTGAGAGGAGTGACGGTAGTGAGAGAAGTGACGGTAGTGAGAGGAGTGATGGTAGTGAGAGTAGTGACGGTAGTGAGAGAAGTGACGGTAGTGAGAGGAGTGACGGTAGTGAGAGAAGTGACGGTAGTGAGAGGAGTGATGGTAGTGAGAGTAGTGACGGTAGTGAGAGAAGTGACGGTAGTGAGAGGAGTGACGGTAGTGAGAGGAGTGATGGTAGTGAGAGTAGTGACGGTAGTGAGAGGAGTGACGGTAGTGAGAGGAGTGATGGTAGTGAGAGAAGTGACGGTAGTGAGAGGAGTGACGGTAGTGAGAGGAGTGATGGTAGTGAGAGAAGTGACGGTAGTGAGAGAAGTGACGGTAGTGAGAGAAGTGATGGTAGTGAGAGAAGTGACGGTAGTGAGAGAATTGACGGTAGTGAGAGAAGTGACGGTAGTGAGAGAAGTGACGGTAGTGAGAGAAGTGATGGTAGTGAGAGAAGTGACGGTAGTGAGAGAAGTGACGGTAGTGAGAGAAGTGACGGTAGTGAGAGAAGTGACGGTAGTGAGAGGAGTGACGGTAGTGAGAGGAGTGATGGTAGTGAGAGGAGTGACGGTAGTGAGAGAAGTGACGGTAGTGAGAGAAGTGACGGTAGTGAGAGGAGTGACGGTAGTGAGAGAAGTGACGGTAGTGAGAGGAGTGACGGTAGTGAGAGGAGTGACGGTAGTGAGAGAAGTGACGGTAGTGAGAGGAGTGACGGTAGTGAGAGAAGTGACGGTAGTGAGAGAAGTGACGGTAGTGAGAGAAGTGACGGTAGTGAGAGAAGTGACGGTAGTGAGAGGAGTGACGGTAGTGAGAGAAGTGACGGTAGTGAGAGAAGTGACGGTAGTGAGAGGAGTGACGGTAGTGAGAGAAGTGACGGTAGTGAGAGGAGTGACGGTAGTGAGAGGAGTGACGGTAGTGAGAGAAGTGACGGTAGTGAGAGAAGTGACGGTAGTGAGAGGAGTGACGGTAGTGAGAGAAGTGACGGTAGTGAGAGGAGTGACGGTAGTGAAAGGAGTGACGGTAGTGAGAGGAGTGACGGTAGTGAGAGGAGTGATGGTAGTGAGAGGAGTGATGGTAGTGAGAGGAGTGACGGTAGTGAGAGTAGTGATGGTAGTGAGAGGAGTGACGGTAGTGAGAGGAGTGATGGTAGTGAGAGAAGTGACGGTAGTGAGAGTAGTGATGGTAGTGAGAGGAGTGACGGTAGTGAGAGGAGTGACGGTAGTGAGAGGAGTGACGGTAGTGAGAGGAGTGACGGTAGTGAGAGGAGTGACGGTAGTGAGAGGAGTGATGGTAGTGAGAGGAGTGACGGTAGTGAGAGGAGTGACGGTAGTGAGAGGAGTGACGGTAGTGAGAGGAGTGACGGTAGTGAGAGGAGTGATGGTAGTGAGAGGAGTGATGGTAGTGAGAGGAGTGACGGTAGTGAGAGGAGTGACGGTAGTGAGAGGAGTGACGGTAGTGAGAGGAGTGACGGTAGTGAGAGGAGTGACGGTAGTGAGAGAAGTGACGGTAGTGAGAGAAGTGACGGTAGTGAGAGGAGTGACGGTAGTGAGAGGAGTGATGGTAGTGAGAGGAGTGACGGTAGTGAGAGGAGTGACGGTAGTGAGAGAAGTGACGGTAGTGAGAGGAGTGACGGTAGTGAGAGAAGTGACGGTAGTGAGAGGAGTGACGGTAGTGAGAGGAGTGATGGTAGTGAGAGGAGTGACGGTAGTGAGAGGAGTGACGGTAGTGAGAGGAGTGATGGTAGTGAGAGAAGTGACGGTAGTGAGAGAAGTGAAGGTAGTGAGAGAAGTGACGGTAGTGAGAGTAGTGATGGTAGTGAGAGAAGTGACGGTAGTGAGAGTAGTGATGGTAGTGAGAGGAGTGACGGTAGTGAGAGTAGTGACGGTAGTGAGAGTAGTGATGGTAGTGAGAGTAGTGATGGTAGTGAGAGGAGTGACGGTAGTGAGAGTAGTGATGGTAGTGAGAGGAGTGACGGTAGTGAGAGTAGTGATGGTAGTGAGAGGAGTGACGGTAGTGAGAGTAGTGATGGTAGTGAGAGGAGTGACGGTAGTGAGAGTAGTGACGGTAGTGAGAGTAGTGATGGTAGTGAGAGGAGTGACGGTAGTGAGAGTAGTGACGGTAGTGAGAGTAGTGATGGTAGTGAGAGGAGTGACGGTAGTGAGAGTAGTGATGGTAGTGAGAGTAGTGATGGTAGTGAGAGTAGTGATGGTAGTGAGAGGAGTGACGGTAGTGAGAGTAGTGACGGTAGTGAGAGTAGTGATGGTAGTGAGAGGAGTGACGGTAGTGAGAGTAGTGACGGTAGTGAGAGTAGTGATGGTAGTGAGAGTAGTGATGGTAGTGAGAGAAGTGACGGTAGTGAGAGGAGTGACGGTAGTGAGAGGAGTGACGGTAGTGAGAGTAGTGATGGTAGTGAGAGAAGTGACGGTAGTGAGAGAAGTGACGGTAGTGAGAGGAGTGACGGTAGTGAGAGGAGTGATGGTAGTGAGAGGAGTGACGGTAGTGAGAGGAGTGACGGTAGTGAGAGGAGTGACGGTAGTGAGAGGAGTGACGGTAGTGAGAGGAGTGATGGTAGTGAGAGGAGTGATGGTAGTGAGAGAAGTGACGGTAGTGAGAGGAGTGACGGTAGTGAGAGAAGTGACGGTAGTGAGAGGAGTGACGGTAGTGAGAGGAGTGACGGTAGTGAGAGGAGTGACGGTAGTGAGAGGAGTGACGGTAGTGAGAGGAGTGATGGTAGTGAGAGGAGTGATGGTAGTGAGAGTAGTGATGGTAGTGAGAGAAGTGACGGTAGTGAGAGTAGTGATGGTAGTGACTACACTACCATCACTACTCTACCTACCATGAACCTCTCATTAACACTACACAATTCTACCTACCATACTGAAAATAATAAATAAAGATGGGGACATTGAATATATCATTCCACTTAATTAAATACAGTTTTATTATTAAATACTTATTATTAAATATTTATTATTAAATATTTGATATTAGGATATAAGCTACTGTAAACAAGATGATACAAGTAATACAATTCGGTTGACAGAAGAAAAAATAACTAACAGTATAACTTGGTGGAACAGTTCACCTCAGGAACTCCCACACTAGGCACAGGTACCAAGACCCACATTGGCTGCAGCTCCCCAGAGTCTCCAGCTCTCTCTCCCGGCCAGAGTACTGCGCCCTCTTGGTCCTCTGCCACAAGTTTTACAGAGTTCTGCACACCGGCCAGAGTTATTCCCTAATTATGTCTGTTAACAGTTTCCTTGTGTTTATATGGTCCTCCATCACCCTTGTTAACTCCAAGGTCCCTGGGTAACCCTCCATGGCTGGCTACCACACCTCGTATGATCCTCCATCACCCTTCTTAACTCCAAGGTCCCTGGGTCACCCTCCATGGCATGCTACCACACCTCGTATGGTCCTCCATCACCCTTCTTAACTCCAAGGTCCCTGGGTCACCCTCCATGGCTGGCTACCACACCTCGTATGATCCTCCATCACCCTTCTTAACTCCAAGGACCCTGGGTCACCCTCCATGGCAGGCTACCACACCTCGTATGGTCCTCCATCACTTTCCTTAACTCCAAGGTCCCTGGGTAACCCTCCATGGCTGGCTACCACACCTCGTATGATCCTCCATCACCCTTCTTAACTCCAAGGTCCCTGGGTCACCCTCCATGGCATGCTACCACACCTCGTATGGTCCTCCATCACCCTTCTTAACTCCAAGGTCCCTGGGTCACCCTCCATGGCTGGCTACCACACCTCGTATGATCCTCCATCACCCTTCTTAACTCCAAGGACCCTGGGTCACCCTCCATGGCAGGCTACCACACCTCGTATGGTCCTCCATCACTTTTCTTAACTCCAAGGTCCCTGGGTCACCCTCCATGGCTGGCTACCACACCTCGTATGATCCTCCATCACCCTTCTTAACTCCAAGGTCCCTGGGTCACCCTCCATGGCTGGCTACCACACCTCGTATGGTCCTCCATCACCCTTCTTAACTCCAAGGTCCCTGGGTCACCCTCCATAGCTGGCTACCACACCTCGTATGATCCTCCATCACTTTTCTTAATTCCAAGATCCCTGGGTCACCCTCCATGGCTGGCTACCACACCTCGTACGGTCCTCCATCATTTTCTTAGCTCCAAGGTATCTGGGTCACCCTCCGTGGCAGACTACCACACCTCGTATGATCCTCCATCACTTTTCTTAACTCCAAGGTCCCTGGGTCACCCTCCATGGCTGGCTACCACACCTCGTATGGTCCTCCATCACCCTTCTTAACTCCAAGGTCCCTGGGCCACCCCCCATGGCAGGCTACCACACCTCGTATGGTCCCCATCACTTTTCTTAGCTCCAAGGTCCCTGGGTCACCCTCCACGGCTGGCTACCACACCTCGTATGATCCTCCATCATCCTTCTTAACTCCAAGGTCCCTGGGTCACCCTCCATGGCAGGCTACACACCTCGTATGGTCCTCCATCACTTTTGTTAACTCCAAGGTCCCTGGGTCACCCTCCATGGCTGGCTACCACACCTCGTATGATCCTCCATCACCCTTCTTGACTCCAAGGTCCCTGAGTCACCCTCCATGGCAGGCTACCACACCTCGTATGGTCCTCTATCACTTTTCTTAACTCCAAGGTCCCTGGGTCACCCTCCATGGCTGGCTACCACACCTCGTATGATCCTCCATCACCCTTCTTAACTCCAAGGTCCCTGAGTCACCCTCCATGGCAGGCTACCACACCTCGTATGGTCCCCATCACTTTTCTTAGCTCCAAGGTCCCTGGGTCACCCTCCACGGCTGGCTACCACACCTCGTATGATCCTCCATCACCCTTCTTAACTCCAAGGTCCCTGGGTCACCCTCCATGGCAGGCTACACATCTCGTATGGTCCTCCATCACTTTTGTTAACTCCAAGGTCCCTCGGTCACCCTCCATGGCAGGCTACACACCTCGTATGGTCCTCCATCACTTTTGCTAACTCCAAGGTCCCTGGGTCACCCTCCATGGCAGGCTACCACACCTCGTATGGTCCTCTATCACTTTTCTTAACTCCAAGGTCCCTGGGTCACCCTCCATGGCTGGCTACCACACCTCGTATGATCCTCCATCACCCTTCTTAACTCCAAGGTCCCTGAGTCACCCTCCATGGCAGGCTACCACACCTCGTATGGTCCCCATCACTTTTCTTAGCTCCAAGGTCCCTGGGTCACCCTCCACGGCTGGCTACCACACCTCGTATGATCCTCCATCACCCTTCTTAACTCCAAGGTCCCTGGGTCACCCTCCATGGCAGGCTACACACCCCGTATGGTCCTCCATCACTTTTGTTAACTCCAAGGTCCCTGGGTCACCCTCCATGGCTGGCTACCACACATCGTATGGTCCTCCATCACCCTTCTTAACTCCAAGGTCCCTGGGTCACCCTCCATGGCTGGCTACCACACCTAGTATGATCCTCCATCACTTTTCTTAACTCCAAGGTCCCTGGGTCACCCTCCATGGCTGGCTACTACACATCGTATGGTCCTCCATCACTTTTCTTAACTCCAAGGTCCCTGGCTCACCCTCCATGGCATGCTACCACACCTCGAATGGTCCCCATTACTTTTCTTAACTCCAAGGTCCCTGGGTCACCCTCCATGGTAGGCTACCACACCTCGTATGGTCCTCCATCACTTTTCTTAGCTCCAAGGTCCCTGGGTCACCCTCCATGGCAGGCTACCACACCTCGTATGATCCTCCATCACTTTTTTTAACTCCAAGGTCCCTGGGTCACCCTCCATGGCTGGCTACCACACCTCGTATGGTCCTCCATCACCCTTCTTAACTCCAAGGTCCCTGGGTCACCCTCCATGGCAGGCTACCACACCTCGTATGGTCCTCCATCACTTTTCTTAAATCCAAGGTCCCTGGGTCACCCTCCACGGCATGCTACCACACCTCGTATGGTCGTCCATCACTTTTCTAAACTCCAAAGTCCCTGGGTCACCCTCCATGGCATGCTACCACACCTCGTATGGTCCTCCATCACTTTTCTTAACTCCAAGGTCCCTGGGTCACCCTCCATGGCAGGCTACCACACCTCGTATGATCCTCCATCACTTTTCTTAACTCCAAGGTCCCTGGGTCACCCTCCATGGCTGGCTACCACACCTCGTATGGTCCTCCAACACCCTTCTTAACTCCAAGGTCCCTGGGCCACCCTCCATGGCAGGCTACCACACCTCGTATGATCCTCTATCACTTTTCTTAACTCCAAGGTCCCTGGGTCACCCTCCATGGCTGGCTACCACACCTCGTATGATCCTCCATCACCCTTCTTAACTCCAAGGTCCCTGAGTCACCCTCCATGGCAGGCTACCACACCTCGTTTGGTCCTCCATAACTTTTCTTAATTCCAAGGTCCCTGGGTCACCCTCCACGGCTGGCTACCACACCTCGTATGATCCTCCATCACCCTTCTTAACTCCAAGGTCCCTGGGTCACCCTCCATGGCAGGCTACACACCCCGTATGGTCCTCCATCACTTTTGTTAACTCCAAGGTCCCTGAGTCACCCTCCATGGCTGGCTACCACACCTCGTATGGTCCTCCAACACCCTTCTTAACTCCAAGGTCCCTGGGTCACCCTCCGTGGCAGGCTACCACACCTCGTATGATCCTCCATCACTTTTCTTAACTCCAAGGTCCCTGGGTCACCCTCCATGGCTGGCTACCACACCTCGTATGATCCTCCATCACCCTTCTTAACTCCAAGGTCCCTGGGTCACCCTCCATGGCAGGCTACACACCCCGTATGGTCCTCCATCACTTTTGTTAACTCCAAGGTCCCTGGGTCACCCTCCACGGCTGGCTACCACACCTCGTATGATCCTCCATCACCCTTCTTAACTCCAAGGTCCCTGGGTCACCCTCCATGGCAGGCTACACACCCCGTATGGTCCTCCATCACTTTTGTTAACTCCAAGGTCCCTGGGTCACCCTCCATGGCAGGCTACCACACCTCGTATGGTCCCCATCACTTTTCTTAGCTCCAAGGTCCCTGGGTCACCCTCCACGGCTGGCTACCACACCTCGTATGATCCTCCATCACCCTTCTTAACTCCAAGGTCCCTGGGTCACCCTCCATGGCAGGCTACACACCTCGTATGGTCCTCCATCACTTTTGCTAACTCCAAGGTCCCTGGGTCACCCTCCATGGCAGGCTACCACACCTCGTATGGTCCTCTATCACTTTTCTTAACTCCAAGGTCCCTGGGTCACCCTCCATGGCTGGCTACCACACCTCGTATGATCCTCCATCACCCTTCTTAACTCCAAGGTCCCTGAGTCACCCTCCATGGCAGGCTACCACACCTCGTATGGTCCCCATCACTTTTCTTAGCTCCAAGGTCCCTGGGTCACCCTCCACGGCTGGCTACCACACCTCGTATGATCCTCCATCACCCTTCTTAACTCCAAGGTCCCTGGGTCACCCTCCATGGCAGGCTACACACCCCGTATGGTCCTCCATCACTTTTGTTAACTCCAAGGTCCCTGGGTCACCCTCCATGGCTGGCTACCACACATCGTATGGTCCTCCATCACCCTTCTTAACTCCAAGGTCCCTGGGTCACCCTCCATGGCTGGCTACCACACCTAGTATGATCCTCCATCACTTTTCTTAACTCCAAGGTCCCTGGGTCACCCTCCATGGCTGGCTACTACACATCGTATGGTCCTCCATCACTTTTCTTAACTCCAAGGTCCCTGGCTCACCCTCCATGGCATGCTACCACACCTCGAATGGTCCCCATTACTTTTCTTAACTCCAAGGTCCCTGGGTCACCCTCCATGGTAGGCTACCACACCTCGTATGGTCCTCCATCACTTTTCTTAGCTCCAAGGTCCCTGGGTCACCCTCCATGGCAGGCTACCACACCTCGTATGATCCTCCATCACTTTTTTTAACTCCAAGGTCCCTGGGTCACCCTCCATGGCTGGCTACCACACCTCGTATGGTCCTCCATCACCCTTCTTAACTCCAAGGTCCCTGGGTCACCCTCCATGGCAGGCTACCACACCTCGTATGGTCCTCCATCACTTTTCTTAAATCCAAGGTCCCTGGGTCACCCTCCACGGCATGCTACCACACCTCGTATGGTCGTCCATCACTTTTCTAAACTCCAAGGTCCCTGGGTCACCCTCCATGGCATGCTACCACACCTCGTATGGTCCTCCATCACTTTTCTTAACTCCAAGGTCCCTGGGTCACCCTCCATGGCAGGCTACCACACCTCGTATGATCCTCCATCACTTTTCTTAACTCCAAGGTCCCTGGGTCACCCTCCATGGCTGGCTACCACACCTCGTATGGTCCTCCAACACCCTTCTTAACTCCAAGGTCCCTGGGCCACCCTCCATGGCAGGCTACCACACCTCGTATGATCCTCTATCACTTTTCTTAACTCCAAGGTCCCTGGGTCACCATCCATGGCTGGCTACCACACCTCGTATGATCCTCCATCACCCTTCTTAACTCCAAGGTCCCTGAGTCACCCTCCATGGCAGGCTACCACACCTCGTTTGGTCCTCCATAACTTTTCTTAATTCCAAGGTCCCTGGGTCACCCTCCACGGCTGGCTACCACACCTCGTATGATCCTCCATCACCCTTCTTAACTCCAAGGTCCCTGGGTCACCCTCCATGGCAGGCTACACACCCCGTATGGTCCTCCATCACTTTTGTTAACTCCAAGGTCCCTGAGTCACCCTCCATGGCTGGCTACCACACCTCGTATGGTCCTCCAACACCCTTCTTAACTCCAAGGTCCCTGGGTCACCCTCCGTGGCAGGCTACCACACCTCGTATGATCCTCCATCACTTTTCTTAACTCCAAGGTCCCTGGGTCACCCTCCATGGCTGGCTACCACACCTCGTATGATCCTCCATCACCCTTCTTAACTCCAAGGTCCCTGAGTCACCCTCCATGGCAGGCTACCACACCTCGTATGGTCCCCATCACTTTTCTTAGCTCCAAGATCCCTGGGTCACCCTCCACGGCTGGCTACCACACCTCGTATGATCCTCCATCACCCTTCTTAACTCCAAGGTCCCTGGGTCACCCTCCATGGCAGGCTACACACCCCGTATGGTCCTCCATCACTTTTGTTAACTCCAAGGTCCCTGGGTCACCCTCCATGGCTGGCTACCACACATCGTATGGTCCTCCATCACCCTTCTTAACTCCAAGGTCCCTGGGTCACCCTCCATGGCTGGCTACCACACCTAGTATGATCCTCCATCACTTTTCTTAACTCCAAGGTCCCTGGGTCACCCTCCATGGCTGGCTACTACACATCGTATGGTCCTCCGTCACTTTTCTAAACTCCAAGGTCCCTGGGTCACCCTCCATGGCAGGCTACCACACCTCGTATGGTCGTCCATCACTTTTCTTAACTCCAAGGTCCCTGGGTCACCCTCCATGGCATGCTACCACACCTCGTATGGTCCTCCATCACTTTTCTTAGCTCCAAGGTCCCTGGGTCACCCTCCATGGCAGGCTACCACACCTCGTATGATCCTCCATCACTTTTTTTAACTCCAAGGTCCCTGGGTCACCCTCCATGGCTGGCTACCACACCTCGTATGATCCTCCATCACCCTTCTTAACTCCAAGGTCCCTGAGTCACCCTCCATGGCAGGCTACCACACCTCGTTTGGTCCTCCATAACTTTTCTTAATTCCAAGGTCCCTGGGTCACCCTCCGTGGCAGGCTACCACACCTCGTATGATCCTCCATCACTTTTCTTAACTCCAAGGTCCCTGGGTCACCCTCCATGGCTGGCTACCACACCTTATATGATCCTCCATCACCCTTCTTAACTCCAAGGTCCCTGGGTCACCCTCCATGGCAGGCTACCACACCTCGTATGGTCCTCCATCACTTTTGTTAACTCCAAGGTCCCTGGGTCACCCTCCATGGCTGGCTACCACACCTCGTATGATCCTCCATCACCCTTCTTAACTCCAAGGTCCCTGAGTCACCCTCCATGGCAGGCTACCACACCTCGTATGGCCCCCATCACTTTTCTTAGCTCCAAGGTCCCTGGGTCACCCTCCATGGCTGGCTACCACACCTCGTATGATCCTCCATCACCCTTCTTAACTCCAAGGTCCCTGAGTCACCCTCCATGGCAGGCTACCACACCTCGTATGGTCCCCATTACTTTTCTTAGCTCGAAGGTCCCTGGGTCACCCTCCATGGCTGGCTACCACACCTCGTATGATGATCCATAACCCTTCTTAACTCAAAGGTCCCTGGGTCACCCTTCATGGCTGGCTACCACACATCGTATGGTCCTCCATCACCCTTCTTAACTCCAAGGTCCCTGGGTCACCCTCCCTGGCTGGCTACCACACCTCGTATGGTCCTCCATCACCCTTCTTAACTCCAAGGTCCCTGGGTCACCCTCCATGGTAGGCTACCACACCTCGTATGGTCCTCTATCACTTTTCTTAACTCCAAGGTCCCTGGCTCACCCTCCATGGCATGCTACCACACCTCGTATGGTCCTCCATCACTTTTCTTAACTCGAAGGTCCCTGGGTCACCCTCCATGGCATGCTACCACACCTCGTATGGTCCTCCATCACTTTTCTTAGCTTCAAGGTTCCTGTGTCACCCTCCATGGCAGGCTACCACACCTCGTATGATCCTCCATCACTTTTTTTAACTCTAAGGTACCTGGGTCACCTTCCATGGCTAGCTACCTCACCTCGTATGGTCCTCCATCACCCTTCTTAACTCCAAGGTCCCTGGGTCACCGTCCATGGCTGGCTACCACACGTCGTATGGTCCTCTATCACTTTTCTTAACTCCAAGGTCCCTGGGTCACCCTCCATGGCTGGCTACCACACCTCGTATGATCCTCCATCACCCTTCTTAACTCCAAGGTCCCTGAGTCACCCTCCATGGCAGGCTACCACACCTCGTATGGTCCTCCATCACCCTTCTTAATTCCAAGGTCCCTGGGTCACTCTCCATGGCTGGCTACCACACCTCGTATGATCCTCCATCACATTTCTTAACTCCAAGGTCCCTGGGTCACCCTCCATGGCTGGCTACCACACCTCGTATGGTCCTCCATCACTTTTCTTAGCTCCAAGGTCTCTGGGTCACCCTCCATGGCAGACTACCACACCTCGTATGATCCTCCATCACTTTTCTTAACTCCAAGGTCCCTGGGTCACCCTTCATGGCTGGCTACCACACCTCGTATGGTCCTCCATCACCCTTCTTAACTCCAAGGTCCCTGGGTCACCCTCCCTGGCTGGCTACCACACCTCGTATGGTCCTCCATCACCCTTCTTAACTCCAAGGTCCCTGGGTCACCCTCCATGGCATGCTACCACACCTCGTATGGTCCTCCATCACTTTTCTTAGCTTCAAGGTTCCTGGGTCACCCTTCATGGCAGGCTACCACACCTCGTATGATCCTCCATCACTCTTCTTAACTACAAGGTCCCTGAGTCACCCTCCATGGCAGGCTACCACACCTCGTATGGTCCTCTATCATTTTTCTTAACTCCAAGGTCCCTGGCTCACCCTCCATGGCATGCTACCACACCTCGTATGGTCCTCCATCACTTTTCTTAACTCCAAGGTCCCTGGGTCACCCTCCATGGCATGCTACCACACCTCGTATGGTCCTCCATCACTTTTCTTAGCTTCAAGGTTCCTGGGTCACCCTCCATGGCAGGCTACCACACCTCGTATGGTCCTCCATCACCCTTCTTAACTCCAAGGTCCCTGGGTCACTCTCCATGGCTGGCTACCACACCTCGTATGATCCTCCATCACATTTCTTAACTCCAAGGTCCCTGGGTCACCCTCCATGGCTGGCTACCACACCTCGTATGGTCCTCCATCACTTTTCTTAGCTCCAAGGTCTCTGGGTCACCCTCCATGGCAGACTACCACACCTCGTATGATCCTCCATCACTTTTCTTAACTCCAAGGTCCCTGGGTCACCCTTCATGGCTGGCTACCACACCTCGTATGGTCCTCCATCACCCTTCTTAACTCCAAGGTCCCTGGGTCACCCTCCCTGGCTGGCTACCACACCTCGTATGGTCCTCCATCACCCTTCTTAACTCCAAGGTCCCTGGGTCACCCTCCATGGCATGCTACCACACCTCGTATGGTCCTCCATCACTTTTCTTAGCTTCAAGGTTCCTGGGTCACCCTTAATGGCAGGCTACCACACCTCGTATGATCCTCCATCACTCTTCTTAACTACAAGGCCCCTGAGTCACCCTCCATGGCAGGCTACCACACCTCGTATGGTCCTCTATCATTTTTCTTAACTCCAAGGTCCCTGGCTCACCCTCCATGGCATGCTACCACACCTCGTATGGTCCTCCATCACTTTTCTTAACTCCAAGGTCCCTGGGTCACCCTCCATGGCATGCTACCACACCTCGTATGGTCCTCCATCACTTTTCTTAGCTTCAAGGTTCCTGGGTCACCCTCCATGGCAGGCTACCACACCTCGTATGATCCTCCATCACTTTTTTTAACTCCAAGATCCCTGGGTCACCTTCCATGGCTAGCTACCACACCTCGTATGGTCCTCCATCACCCTTCTTAACTCCAAGGTCCCTGGGTCACCCTCCATGGCTGGCTACCACACCTCGTATGGTCCTCCATCACCCTTCTAAACTCCAAGGTCCCTGGGCCACCCTCCATGGCAGGCTACCACACCTCGTATGGTCCTCCATCACGTTTCTTAACTCCAAGGTCCCTGGGTCACCCTCCATGGCAGGCTACCACACCTCGTATGATCCTCCATCACCGTTCTTAACTCCAAGGTCCCTGAGTCACCCTCCATGGCAGGCTACCACACCTCGTATGGTCCTCCATCACTTTTCTTAACTCCAAGGTCCCTGGGTCACCCTTCATGGCAGGCTACCACACCTCGTATGATCCTACATCACTCTTCTTAACTCCAAGGTCCCTGAGTCACCCTCCATGGCAGGCTACCACACCTCGTATGGTCCTCCATCACTTTTCTTAACTCCAAGGTCCCTGAGTCACCCTCCATGGCAGGCTACCACACCTCGTATGGTCCCCATCACTTTTCTTAGCTCCAAGGTCCCTTGGTCACCCTCCATGGCTGGCTACCACACCTCGTATGATCCTCCATCACCCTTCTTAACTCCAAGGTCCCTGGGTCACCCTCCATGGCAGGCTACCACACCTCGTATGGTCCTCCATCACTTTTCTTAACTCCAAGGTCCCTGGTTCACCGTCAATGGCTGGCTATCACACCTCGTGTGATCGTCAATCACCCTTCTTAACTCCAAGGTCCCTGGGTCACCCTCCATGGCTGGCTACCACACCTCGTATGGTCCTCCATCACTTTTCTTAACTCCAAGGTCCTTGAGTCACCCTCCATGGCAGGCTACCACACCTCGTATGGTCCCCATCACTTTTCTTAGCTCCAAGGTCCCTGGGTCACCCTCCATGGCTGGCTACCACACCTCGTATGATCCTCCATCACCCTTCTTAACTCCAAGGTCCCTGGGTCACCCTCCATGGCAGGCTACCACACCTCGTATGGTCCTCCATCACTTTTCTTAACTCCAAGGTCCCTGGTTCACCGTCAATGGCTGGCTATCACACCTCGTGTGATCGTCCATCACCCTTCTTAACTCCAAGGTCCCTGGGTCACCCTCCATGGCTGGCTACCACACCTCGTATGGTCCTCCATCACCCTTCTTAACTCCAAGGTCCCTGGATCACCCTCCATGGTAGGCTACCACACCTCGTATGGTCCTTCATCACTTTTCTTAACTCCAATGTCCCTGGCTCACCGTCCATGGCATGCTACCACACCTCGTATGGTCCTCCATCACTTTTCTTAACTCCAAGGTCACTGGGTCACCCTCCATGGGATGCTACCACACCTCGTATGGTCCTCCATCACTTTTCTTAGCTTCAAGGTCCCTGGGTCACCCTCCATGGCAGGCTACCACACCTCGTATGATCCTCCATCACTTTTTTTAACTCCAATGTCCCTGGGTCACCTTCCATGGCTGGCTACCACACCTCGTATGGTCCTCCATCACCCTTCTTAACTCCAAGGTCCCTGGGTCACCCTCCATGGCTGGCTACCACACCTCGTATGGTCCTCTATCACCCTTCTTAACTCCAAGGTCCCTGGGCCACCCTCCATGGCAGGCTACCACACCTCGTATGGTCCTCTATCACTTTTCTTAACTCCAAAGTCCCTGGGTCACCCTCTATGGCTGGCTACCACACCTCGTATGATCCTCCATCACCCTTCTTAACTCCATGGTCCCTGAGTCACCCTCCATGGCAGGCTACCACACCTCGTATGGTCCTCCATCACTTTTCTGAACTCCAAGGTGCCTGGGTCACCCTCCATTGCTGGAGGGTAGACCAGAGTCAGAATTCCAAGAACATTAACACCCTCTCCTAATTTAAGAATAATCACCTAGTGGGACTCTTGGCGTCCTAGCAAGTGTTGTTTAGTGGGACTCTTGGCGACCAAACAAGTGTTGTCTAGTGTGACTCTTGGCGACCTAAAAAGTGTTGTCTAGTGAGACTCTAGGCGACCTAACAAGTGTTGTCTAGTGTGACTCTTGGCGACCTAACAAGTGTTGTTTAGTGGGACTCTTGGCGTCCTAACAAGTGTTGTTTAGTGGGACTCTTGGCTTCCTAAGAAGTGTTGTTCAGTGGGACTCTTGGCGTCCTAACAAGAAAAAGATGAACATCAAAATGGTATACAATACCGACAGGTTGTTAGGTAAGACACATATGCAACAGTTAGACAACTTTATTCCGAAACGTTTCGCCTACACAGTAGGCTTCTTCAGTCGAATACAGAAAGTAGGCAGGAACAGTAGAGATGTGAAGACGATGTAATCAGTCCATCACCCTTAAAGTCGTAGAATTTGAGGTTGTCAGTCCCTCGGCCTGGAGAAGTTCAGTTCCATAGTCAGGAACTGACTATGGAACTGAACTTCTCCAGGCCGAGGGACTGACAACCTCAAATTCTACGACTTTAAGGGTGATGGACTGATTACATCGTCTTCACATCTCTACTGTTCCTGCCTACTTTCTGTATTCGACTGAAGAAGCCTACTGTGTAGGCGAAACGTTTCGGAATAAAGTTGTCTAACTGTTGCATATGTGTCTTACCTAACAAGAAAAAGATGGCCTGTATCACGCACACAAACACTCACAACCACCACTACAACACAAGCACTCACAACCACCACTACAACACAAGCACTCACAACCACCACTACAACACAAACACTCACAACCACCACTACAACACAAGCACTCACAACCACCACTACAACACAAGCACTCACAACCACCACTACAACACAAGCACTCACAACCACCACTACAACACAAGCACTCACAACCACCACTACAACACAAGCACTCACAACCACCACTACAACACAAGCACTCACAACCACCACTACAACACAAGCACTCACAACCACCACTACAACACAAGCACTCACAACCACCACTACAACACAAGCACTCACAACCACCACTACAACACAAGCACTCACAACCACCACTACAACACAAGCACTCACAACCACCACTACAACACAAGCACTCACAACCACCACTACAACACAAGCACTCACAACCACCACTACAACACAAGCACTCACAACCACCACTACAACACAAGCACTCACAACCACCACTACAACACAAGCACTCACAACCACCATTCTACAACACAAGCACTCACAACCACCACTACAACACAAGCACTCACAACCACCACTACAACACAAGCACTCACAACCACCACTCTACAACACAAGCACTCACAACCACCACTCTACAACACAAGCACTCACAACCACCACTACAACACAAGCACTCACAACCACCACTCTACAACACAAGCACTCACAACCACCACTCTACAACACAAGCACTCACAACCACCACTACAACACAAGCACTCACAACCACCACTCTACAACACAAGCACTCACAACCACCACTCTACAACACAAGCACTCACAACCACCACTCTACAACACAAGCACTCACAACCACCACTCTACAACACAAGCACTCACAACCACCACTCTACAACACAAGCACTCACAACCACCACTCTACAACACAAGCACTCACAACCACCACTCTACAACACAAGCACTCACAACCACCACTACAACACAAGCACTCACAACCACCACTCTACAACACAAGCACTCACAACCACCACTCTACAACACAAGCACTCACAACCACCACTCTACAACACAAGCACTCACAACCACCACTACAACACAAGCACTCACAACCACCACTACAACATAAGCACTCACAACCACCACTCTACAACACAAGCACTCACAACCACCACTACAACACAAGCACTCACAACCACCACTCTACAACACAAGCACTCACAACCACCACTCTACAACACAAGCACTCACAACCACCACTCTACAACACAAGCACTCACAACCACCACTACAACACAAGCACTCACAACCACCACTCTACAACACAAGCACTCACAACCACCACTCTACAGCACAAGCACTCACAACCACCACTCTACAACACAAGCACTCACAACCACCACTACAACACAAGCACTCACAACCACCACTACAACACAAGCACTCACAACCACCACTCTACAACACAAGCACTCACAACCACCACTACAACACAAGCACTCACAACCACCACTCTACAACACAAGCACTCACAACCACCACTCTACAACACAAGCACTCACAACCACCACTCTACAACACAAGCACTCACAACCACCACTACAACACAAGCACTCACAACCACCACTACAACACAAGCACTCACAACCACCACTCTACAACACAAGCACTCACAACCACCACTACAACACAAGCACTCACAACCACCACTCTACAACACAAGCACTCAAAACCACCACTACAACACAAGCACTCACAACCACCACTCTACAACACAAGCACTCACAACCACCACTCTACAACACAAGCACTCACATCCACCACTCTACAACACAAGCACTCACAACCACCACTACAACACAAGCACTCACAACCACCACTACAACACAAGCACTCACAACCACCACTCTACAACACAAGCACTCACAACCACCACTACAACACAAGCACTCACAACCACTACTCTACAACACAAGCACTCACAACCACCACTCTACAACACAAGCACTCACAACCACCACTCTACAACACAAGCACTCACAACCACCACTACAACACAAGCACTCACAACCACCACTACAACACAAGCACTCACAACCACCACTCTACAACACAAGCACTCACAACCACCACTACAACACAAGCACTCACAACCACCACTCTACAACACAAGCACTCACAACCACCACTCTACAACACAAGCACTCACAACCACCACTCTACAACACAAGCACTCACAACCACCACTCTACAACACAAGCACTCACAACCACCACTCTACAACACAAGCACTCACAACCACCACTCTACAACACAAGCACTCACAACCACCACTACAACACAAGCACTCACAACCACCACTCTACAACACAAGCACTCACAACCACCACTACAACACAAGCACTCACAACCACCACTCTACAACACAAGCACTCACAACCACCACTACAACACAAGCACTCACAACCACCACTCTACAACACAAGCACTCACAACCACCACTACAACACAAGCACTCACAACCACCACTCTACAACACAAGCACTCACAACCACCACTCTACAACACAAGCACTCACAACCACCACTCTACAACACAAGCACTCACAACCACCACTACAACACAAGCACTCACAACCACCACTACAACACAAGCACTCACAACCACCACTCTACAACACAAGCACTCACAACCACCACTACAACACAAGCACTCACAACCACCACTCTACAACACAAGCAATCACAACCACCACTCTACAACACAAGCACTCACAACCACCACTCTACAACACAAGCACTCACAACCACCACTCTACAACACAAGCACTCACAACCACCACTCTACAACACAAGCACTCACAACCACCACTCTACAACACAAGCACTCACAACCACCACTACAACACAAGCACTCACAACCACCACTCTACAACACAAGCACTCACAACCACCACTCTACAACACAAGCACTCACAACCACCACTCTACAACACAAGCACTCACAACCACCACTCTACAACACAAGCACTCACAACCACCACTCTACAACACAAGCACTCACAACCACCACTCTACAACACAAGCACTCACAACCACCACTCTACAACACAAGCACTCACAACCACCACTCTACAACACAAGCACTCACAACCACCACTCTACAACACAAGCACTCACAACCACCACTCTACAACACAAGCACTCACAACCACCACTCTACAACACAAGCACTCACAACCACCACTCTACAACACAAGCACTCACAACCACCACTCTACAACACAAGCACTCACAACCACCACTCTACAACACAAGCACTCACAACCACCACTCTACAACACAAGCACTCACAACCACCACTCTACAACACAAGCACTCACAACCACCACTCTACAACACAAGCACTCACAACCACCACTCTACAACACAAGCACTCACAACCACCACTCTACAACACAAGCACTCACAACCACCACTCTACAACACAAGCACTCACAACCACCACTCTACAACACAAGCACTCACAACCACCACTCTACAACACAAGCACTCACAACCACCACTCTACAACACAAGCACTCACAACCACCACTCTACAACACAAGCACTCACAACCACCACTCTACAACACAAGCACTCACAACCACCACTCTACAACACAAGCACTCACAACCACCACTCTACAACACAAGCACTCACAATCACCACTCTACAACACAAGCACTCACAACCACCACTCTACAACACAAGCACTCACAACCACCACTCTACAACACAAGCACTCACAACCACCACTCTACAACACAAGCACTCACAATCACCACTCTACAACACAAGCACTCACAACCACCACTCTACAACACAAGCACTCACAACCACCACTCTACAACACAAGCACTCACAACCACCACTACAACACAAGCACTCACAACCACCACTCTACAACACAAGCACTCACAACCACCACTCTACAACACAAGCACTCACAACCACCACTCTACAACACAAGCACTCACAATAACCACTCTACAACACAAGCACTCACAACCACCACTCTACAACACAAGCACTCACAGCCACCACTCTACAACACAAGCACTCACAACCACCACTCTACAACACAAGCACTCACAACCACCACTACAACACAAGCACTCACAACCACCACTCTACAACACAAGCACTCACAACCACCACTCTACAACACAAGCACTCACAACCACCACTCTACAACACAAGCACTCACAACCACCACTACAACACAAGCACTCACAACCACCACTCTACAACACAAGCACTCACAACCACCACTCTACAACACAAGCACTCACAACCACCACTCTACAACACAAGCACTCACAATCACCACTCTACAACACAAGCACTCACAACCACCACTCTACAACACAAGCACTCACAACCACCACTATACAACACAAGCACTCACAACCACCACTCTACAACACAAGCACTCACAACCACCACTCTACAACACAAGCACTCACAACCACCACTCTACAACACAAGCACTCACAACCACCACTCTACAACACAAGCACTCACAACCACCACTCTACAACACAAGCACTCACAACCACCACTCTACAACACAAGCACTCACAACCACCACTCTACAACACAAGCACTCACAACCACCACTCTACAACACAAGTACTCACAACCACCACTCTACAACACAAGCACTCACAACCACCACTCTACAACACAAGCACTCACAGCCACCACTCTACAACACAAGCACTCACAGCCACCACTCTACAACACAAGCACTCACAACCACCACTCTACAACATAAGCACTCACAACCACCACTCTACAACACAAGCACTCACAACCACCACTCTACAACACAAGCACTCATAACCACCACTCTACAACACAAGCACTCACAACCACCACTCTACAACACAAGCACTCACAACCACCACTCTACAACACAAGCACTCACAACCACCACTCTACAACACAAGCACTCACAACCACCACTCTACAACACAAGCACTCACAACCACCACTACAACACAAGCACTCACAACCACCACTCTACAACACAAGCACTCACAATCACCACTCTACAACACAAGCACTCACAACCACCACTCTACAACACAAGCACTCACAACCACCACTCTACAACACAAGCACTCACAACCACCACTCTACAACACAAGCACTCACAACCACCACTCTACAACACAAGCACTCACAACCACCACTCTACAACACAAGCACTCACAACCACCACTCTACAACACAAGCACTCACAACCACCACTCTACAACACAAGCACTCACAACCACCACTCTACAACACAAGCACTCACAACCACCACTCTACAACACAAGCACTCACAACCACCACTCTACAACACAAGCACTCACAACCACCACTCTACAACACAAGCACTCACAACCACCACTCTACAACACAAGCACTCACAACCACCACTCTACAACACAAGCACTCACAACCACCACTCTACAACACAAGCACTCACAACCACCACTCTACAACACAAGCACTCACAATCACCACTCTACAACACAAGCACTCACAACCACCACTCTACAACACAAGCACTCACAACCACCACTCTACAACACAAGCACTCACAACCACCACTCTACAACACAAGCACTCACAACCACCACTGTACAACACAAGCACTCACAGCCACCACTCTACAACACAAGCACTCACAGCCACCACTCTACAACACAAGCACTCACAACCACCACTCTACAACACAAGCACTCACAACCACCACTCTACAACACAAGCACTCACAACCACCACTCTACAACACAAGCACTCACAACCACCACTCTACAACACAAGCACTCACAACCACCACTCTACAACACAAGCACTCACAACCACCACTCTACAACACAAGCACTCACAACCACCACTCTACAACACAAGCACTCACAACCACCACTCTACAACACAAGCACTCACAACCACCACTACAACACAAGCACTCACAACCACCACTCTACAAAACAAGCACTCACAATCACCACTCTACAACACAAGCACTCACAACCACCACTCTACAACACAAGCACTCACAACCACCACTCTACAACACAAGCACTCACAACCACCACTCTACAACACAAGCACTCACAATCACCACTCTACAACACAAGCACTCACAACCACCACTCAACAACACAAGCACTCACAACCACCACTCTACAACACAAGCACTCACAACCACCACTCTACAACACAAGCACTCACAACCACCACTGTACAACACAAGCACTCACAGCCACCACTCTACAACACAAGCACTCACAGCCACCACTCTACAACACAAGCACTCACAACCACCACTCTACAACACAAGCACTCACAACCACCACTCTACAACACAAGCACTCACAACCACCACTCTACAACACAAGCACTCACAACCACCACTCTACAACACAAGCACTCACAACCACCACTCTACAACACAAGCACTCACAACCACCACTCTACAACACAAGCACTCACAACCACCACTCTACAACACAAGCACTCACAACCACCACTCTACAACACAAGCACTCACAACCACCACTCTACAACACAAGCACTCACAACCACCACTACAACACAAGCACTCACAACCACCACTCTACAACACAAGCACTCACAATCACCACTCTACAACACAAGCACTCACAACCACCACTCTACAACACAAGCACTCACAACCACCACTCTACAACACAAGCACTCACAACCACCACTCTACAACACAAGCACTCACAACCACCACTCTACAACACAAGCACTCACAACCACCACTCTACAACACAAGCACTCACAATCACCACTCTACAACACAAGCACTCACAACCACCACTCTACAACACAAGCACTCACAACCACCACTCTACAACACAAGCACTCACAACCACCACTCTACAACACAAGCACTCACAACCACCACTCTACAACAAAAGCACTCACAACCACCACTCTACAACACAAGCACTCACAACCACCACTCTACAACACAAGCACTCACAACCACCACTCTACAACACAAGCACTCACAACCACCACTCTACAACACAAGCACTCACAACCACCACTCTACAACACAAGCTCTCACAACCACCACTCTACAACACAAACACTCACAACCACCACTCTACAACACAAGCACTCACAACCACCACTCTACAACACAAGCACTCACAACCACCACTCTACAACACAAGCACTCACAACCACCACTCTACAACACAAGCACTCACAATCACCACTCTACAACACAAGCACTCACAACCACCACTCTACAACACAAGCACTCACAACCACCACTCTACAACACAAGCACTCACAACCACCACTCTACAACACAAGCACTCACAACCACCACTCTACAACACAAGCACTCACAACCACCACTCTACAACACAAGCACTCACAACCACCACTCTACAACACAAGCACTCACAACCACCACTCTACAACACAAGCACTCACAACCACCACTCTACAACACAAGCACTCACAACCACCACTCTACAACACAAGCACTCACAACCACCACTCTACAACACAAGCACTCACAACCACCACTCTACAACACAAGCACTCACAACCACCACCCTACAACACAAGCACTCACAACCACCACTCTACAACACAAGCACTCACAACCACCACTCTACAACACAAGCACTCACAACCACCACTCTACAACACAAGCACTCACAACCACCACTCTACAACACAAGCACTCACAATCACCACTCTACAACACAAGCACTCACAACCACCACTCTACAACACAAGCACTCACAACCACCACTCTACAACACAAGCACTCACAATCACCACTCTACAACACAAGCACTCACAACCACCACTCTACAACACAAGCACTCACAACCACCACTCTACAACACAAGCACTCACAACCACCACTCTACAACACAAGCACTCACAACCACCACTCTACAACACAAGCACTCACAACCACCACTCTACAACACAAGCACTCACAATCACCACTCTACAACACAAGCACTCACAACCACCACTCAACAACACAAGCACTCACAACCACCACTCTACAACACAAGCACTCACAACCACCACTCTACAGCACAAACACTCGCAACCACCACTCTACAACACAAGCACTCACAACCACCACTACAACACAAGCACTCACAACCACCACTCTACAACACAAGCACTCACAATCACCACTCTACAACACAAGCACTCACAGCCACCACTCTACAACACAAGCACTCACAGCCACCACTCTACACCACAAACACTCACAACCACCACTCTACAACTCAAACACTCACAACCACCACTCTACAACACAAACATTCACAACCACCACTCTACAACACAAACATTCACAACCACCACTATACAACACACTTGCAACCGCCACTCTACAACACAAGCACTCACAACCGCCACTCTACAACACACTCACAACCGCCACTCTACAACACAAGCACTCACAACCGCCACTCTACAACACAAGCACTCACAACCGCCACTCTACAACACACTCACAACCGCCACTCTACAACACAAGCACTCACAACCTCCACTCTACAACACACTCACAACCGCCACTCTACAACACAAACATTCACAACCGCCACTCTGCAACACACTCACAACCGCCACTCTACAACACAAGCACTCACAACCGCCACTCTACAACACAAGCACTCACAACCGCCACTCTACAACACACTCACAACCGCCACTCTACAACACAAACATTCACAACCGCCACTCTGCAACACACTCACAACCGCCACTCTACAACACAAGCATTCACAACCACCACTCTACAACACACTCACAACCACCACTCTACAACACAAACACTCACAACCACCAGCCAACAACATATAACCGCCACTCTGCAACACAGGCATTCACAACTACCACTCTACAACTCCTCAATGTAAAATCACAACTCTCATTAACAAACATAATCAAGCCCAATCAGTGTATTTGATCCCTCCCTCTCACTTCATCGGTCTCTCACAAGACAATACCTGCGTCACAATACAAGGCACTTGCAGTTACCTCTCCACATACTAAATATAACCAACACACAGCCTTATTTGAAGTCACAATTCCATATGGGCGGAGTCTGTTCAAGATACCTTTATCCTCTTCATTTCCTTAAGGTATAACCGGGGTGAGCGGTTCCTACGTCTACATCGTGATAACCCAGGTTTAGCAGTTCCTACATCTACATCGTGAAAACCCAGGTTTAGCAGTTCCTACATCTACATCGTGATAACCCAGGTTTAGCAGTTCCTACGTCTACATCGTGATAACCCAGGTTTAGCAGTTCCTACATCTACATCGTGATAACCCAGGTTTAGCAGTTCCTACGTCTACATCGTGATAACACAGGTTTAGCAGTTCCTACATCTACATCGTGATAACCCAGGTTTAGCAGTTCCTACGTCTACATCGTGATAACCCAGGTTTAGCAGTTCCTACATCTACATCGTGATAACACAGGCTGCACTTTTTCGAAACATCCGAAAACATGTCAGGATAGGTTTATAGAAGGGTAGTTACTGTTACTACTTGGTCTTCTGCAAGTCCCAACACTATTGGGTGAGGATCCTGGATGATGACTGGGCTAGGGAGCCTTATTTGATTCTCCGGATTTGTGTACAGGGAATCAGGGTCGTCCACAGGTTCATGGACAAAGGACAAAATTATTACTGGAACCTTAGATGATTAAAAAAATAGTTTAATCTGATTAATGTGGTAGATTTTACCCACGTTGGCTTTATTAAGAGGTGCTGCCACGTAGTTCTTTTTGATTACCTGCATCGATCATATTAACCTTGCTTTAAAGGTGTGACAAGCCACAGTTCCTAGATCAACACCTTCTCTCCTGGGTTAAAGGAATGAAATTTAG
This sequence comes from Cherax quadricarinatus, assembly GCF_038502225.1. Lineage (NCBI taxonomy): Eukaryota > Metazoa > Arthropoda > Malacostraca > Decapoda > Parastacidae > Cherax > Cherax quadricarinatus. Next base: position 36,764,536 of record NC_091319.1, read on the forward strand.
AAGTTTTGTCATGCCTCTGTTTCATGTTGTTTTGAGGCGGATTTTAAGTTGGCCTTAGCCAGTTGACGGGCTACGTGCAACTTTGATGAAGGATCGTATTATGTCTTTCAGGCATCTTCTATCCATCTTTCCTAGAGCATGTATGGTAGACCTCTCACCTTATGCCCAAAAATCTGCTCAAAAGGACTGTACCCAGCTGATTCTTGCACAGTTTCGCGTATTACAAACAGCAACAGAGGAAGCAATTCATCCCGGTTTGTAGGAAAATGCATGCAATACGTAAGCATCATAACTTTTAAGGCGCCATGGGACTGAGGATAATAGGCTGTGGACAATTTTTTATTAACTCCTAGCCTAGTTAAAGCTTCTCTGAATGCTTTTCTTGTGAAATTAGTGCCCTGGTCACTCTGGACAGAATGTGGATTGCCGAAGAGGGAAATAAATTAATGAGGGCTTAAAGAATGGCTATACTGTTGATACTATGCATAAGTACTACCTCAGGATATCTAGTGGTTTTATCAAGAATGGTAAACAGATATTGGTTGTCTTACTTGGCCTTCAGTAAGGGTCGATAATTTTGCCTGTAAATGGCTCTCCATCAGTGGGAATGGGATGACGTGATGCTTGTTTAATGTAGCGTCCGGGCTGACCCACTTGCTGTCACTCACAACAGGAACGAATGCAATTCTGCAACTTAGTTCTTATACTTAGCCAATACAAGTGGTTTAAGATCCTATAAAGAGTTTTATTGACACCCAAATGTCTTCTTAAGAACGAATTGTGAGCTATTTTCCGGACCTTAGTTCTGACTCTATTTGGTACTATAAGTCTGGTTTTAAAATTCCCCCTCCTTACCAGTAATTGGACAAACTAATAAGTTATTTTAAGTACACATTTAAGTGGATGATTTGAGCTGGATTCGCCCAATTTAGCTATGAGAGTGAATGCTGAAGAAAAGTCGCTTTGTTGCTTTTTTCGAAAGGAGAGTTCCTTGGGCTTGAAAACGAAAACCTTCGGCAATCCTGCGTCCATAGAATAAGAAGACTTGATCAGAGACTTTTTGCTAAATTTACAAAGCCATGGCCAGATTTCTCGGTAAAATAAATTGTCTAGCCCTAGATCGGAGTCCTCCATGGAAAGATCTGCAGTCATTTTAGACATTCCTTTGGACAATACCTGAGTTATGACTAAGATCGGAGACGAGGCTTCTGTGGCTACAATGGGCTAGTGACAGCATCTTTCATGGGGAATCTCCAAGTTACACCTACAGTTAAATTCCCAGTGTAACACTGACTTGTAATGAAAATCCTATGCAGGGTAAGATAAAATACAGCTCCTCCGTAGGCTTCTGATAATAATGAGGAGTTTAATAAGGAGTTTAATAAGATCTCAGAAATTTAAAGTACTCCCTCATGTAAGAAGAAGCAATAACCCCCGGTATCACCTCAATGGGGGTTCCATACCACTTACCTGTTGATTCGTTCCCCTGGGAAACATAGTTACTTATCCTAGTGGTAATGATTTAGTCAACTAGCTTTGCTAGGTTTACCTAGGTTAGGGCGAGTAGGCTTTGTGATCAGGCTTACAGTTTTTCACTCACTATAATTCCCTTCCCTGTAACATCTACTAAAATTTCCCCTTTCAAGTGCGCTGTTACTATTGTTGTACTAGTGGTACATCACTCTGTCATGTGTGTGACTCTAGTGTCACCCTTCCACAGGGCGCTACGACAGGGGCGGCCAGCAGCACAGCATCACCTGGGGTCGGGCCAACAGTCACAGCTCAGCCATTTTCGGCAACATACCCACGAACGTCACCGCTGTGTTTGGTCACCGGGCCCGCCTTCCCTGTCAGGTCAAAAACCTGGGCCTCAAAGACGTGAGTACAGACTTCTATATCGGGTTGCTATGGTTGCTTTGATTGGGTTTAATATCAAGCAAGTTTTATTAAGGCTACAGGCAAGCAAATAAGCAAGCAAGAACACAGTAATCCGTGAAACAGAGGTTAAAGTAAGTTCTTAGCGTATACACTGTGAGATACACACCTCCCGGTGTATACACCGAGACATAGAGACAAAGTGCTCCAGAGAGGGGACACAGAAACAAGGGGTCATAGTTGGAAGCTGAAGACTCAGACGAGTCACAGCGATGTTAGGAGGTATTTCTTCAGTCACAGAGTCGTCAGGAAGTGGAATAGCTTAGCAAGTGATGTAGTGGGGGCAGGAACCATACATAGCTCTAAGACGAGGTATGACAGCCCAGGAAGCAGAGAGAGAGAAAGGACCTAGTAGCGATCAGTGAAGAGGCGGGGCCAGGAGCTGAGTCTCGATCCCTGCAACCACAATTAGGTGAGTACCTCCCGGTGTATACACCGACAGACACACCTCCAGGTGTATACACCGAGGTGAGTCCGGGGTTCGAATCTCCTCCGGTAAGGCTGGAAAACATTAGGGACGTGTTTCCATAAGATACCTGCTGTCCCTGTCCCAGTTCACCCATCAGTTTAAAATGGGTACCTGGGTGTTAGTGGACTGGTGTGGGTCGCATCCTGGGACAAAACTGACCTAATTTGCCAGAAATGCTCAGCATAACAAGAGGCTTTCTTGTAGAAGAATGGTTCAAAGAACCGACATGTTGTTAAATTAGACACATGTGCAACTCTTGGGTATACCCAAGAGTTGCACATGTGTCTAATTTAACAAGAGGCTTTCTATATAGTAGTGTTGCAACCCCTGAATGGGTTACAATGTGTATATATTACATGTATATTACATTTTCATATAATTTTAAATTTCTTATATTTGCGATAATAGCTAAATCGTAAATATATTGACTTAGTTACCTATTGTTAGGTAGGATGTAACATAAAATGTGCTCAGTTCAAGTCTTGATTGTCTAACTACTGTAATTATCGCTTGTGGCTCTTTTCCCTGCCGGCTTCTGTTGCTGAGCTGCAGCTGTCCACAGAGCTATCACGTGATCGAGGGGGGGGTGTCCTCACCTCGCCTGAAGTATTCAGTCTGGTCTAGACTCTCTTGGTGGTTGGACGTATTCCAGACAAGTGCCTAATTCTCCATTATTGGCTCTTGTTGGAAGATTGTCTCTGTCTCATTATTATTCTTGTTAGTTCTGGAGCCTCTGTTCACAGAACATTGTATAGACTTAGTGATTTTCGACGTTGTACTGAGGTTGTGTGTCGCTTAGACACTCTGAGCAACTCAGGTCCTGAGCTGTAGCTTCTGACCTAATTTGTACTAGTATCTGTGCATTGTCACAGTCGGGTATTTTCTTATGCTGAACTTAGATTCAGTAGTATGGGAGTTTGTGACTTTTGTGGAGGATCTGCTGATGGTCCCTACTAGCTGTCTTTATATTATCTCCTTGTTCCTGATTGTGTCGCATTTGCTTGTTATATTGCTATTGGACTTAGCATTCTTTTTATTGTTCAAGCAGACTGTTCTGATTGCCAGTTGGTCAAGAAGTTAGTTTATGAGAGGACTTTGTCAGTCATTTGTTTAAGTCTAGTCGAGTCGTGAGACATAGTGAACTACTTAGAGCACTTACACACATACACACAAACTTGCTTGCACATATTTGTAATATCTTATTAAATGTTAATGTACCAGATGGTACTTAAGAATTATAAATGTGATATATGCTATCAGCACAATAATACTGTACACAAGAGAAGTGATTAATATTATTTTGATTATTGTGATTAATTTAATTTAATTTGATATACACCTAGAAAATTATATTAATAAATTTATTAAATTTTAATTTCTCTAGTTAGTAGCCTACCAGTTGTAATCCTGAAGCACTATTGAATCATACTGAATTCTAATGGATAATTGGACAAGGATACTGACTAATTGTTACGAAAACCCAGTAACAGGCTGGATGCTAGAAGGGAAGTCCTTGCTAGTATTCACTGGAGATTTCTAAGCTTTTAAAATCTCGTTTTTTGTAACAAATGGGGGCCTGTCCGGGATGCTCTTGATCCAAGGTGTTGGAGAAATTGTCCAGTTTGACATACTAGTAACTCTATGATCAAACACTTTGAGTACTTTCCTAATCTGAAGACTTTGAGTTTTGTCCTGTACAACATACTAGGTGGATGTATGTACTTGACTGAGTCTCTTGATCCAAGGAGATGGAAATACCGTTTATGAGCTCTAGCTCTAAGACCACCAACACTAAAATTCCTTTTAGGATTATAGTTTCCCATAATCACTCTCTCGTAGTACATTTATTTTCGTGATGTATACCAAAGTGAAACAGTTAATAGCTACTCTGACTTTGTCTGAGTTAAGTACATTAAAACTTCAGACGTGTTGGCGAGTAGCCAAATATCTCGGTGTGACGTATAACAGGAATTACTCCGCAGAAACTGTCAGAGCGTTAATTAAAGATATATTGTTTCCTGCTCATGTAGAGATGTCTGATTATGATTCAGATTCAGAAAGCCTAGTGTCACAATTAGGAAGTATGACTATTTGATGAAGAAGAAAGAGCAACTAAGTCAGAAGTGAGCCTAGCATCTGAGCCTAGTGTAGCTCAGTTCTTGCTCATGCCTTCCCTCCTTACTGTTAGCTTGACGCAGCCTCATACTAGTACCTTGTATGCTACACCTGTATCTACTTATCCTAGACCAGATCTAGACTCTCTAGAGATGCCTGAATGAGGTGCCCGACCTAAGGACAGTCCAGAAAGACATGTTAATTTCCCTAATCCTGCATTACCTACTGGTCCTATCTCTCAGGAACAGTTCGAGAGGTTAGAACGCCTCATTATGTTGCAGACTGCACAAATAGAGGCACAGAGGAAATTGAACGAAGAAGATTTCCAAAGAGAAAATGTTCGTCTGGGAAGACAACAGACTGATAGATCACAGGACACATTTAATGTGGTGCCTAAGTTTTTTGAGAGTGACTTAGACACCTATTTTGATGTGTTTGAGAACCAGGCACGTGCTATGAACTGGCCACATAAGCACTGGGCTACCTTGTTGCACACAGCTTTGACAGGAAGAGCTCAGACTTGTACTGCTGCTTTACCATTTGCCAAGTACATTAGTTATGATGCTGTTAAGCTAACTATTCTAGACATATAACTTGTTACCCATAAGTTATCAAAGCGCATTTCATACGTTACAACGACGACAAGATCAAACTTGTGTAGAGTTTGCTCATGAGAAAAAAATTGCATTTGAGAGGTGGTGTAGGTCTGCCAAGTGTAACAACTACGACAGTCTTGTTCAGTTGTTACTACACGAAGAGTTTAACAACTGTATGTCTGCTGACTTACAAGAATATCTGGTCGATCATACTACCTCGGATGTTCTGGAGACTGCAGCATTAGCAGACAATTACGAGATTTCTCACAAACTTGTACGTACTAAAACACAGAGAAACAAGGTAACTAAAAATTGTCCTAGAAGTTGGCAACCTAAATCAGCTGCTCATTGCCGGCCTGATGTATCTGCTACTGTAACTTCTCGTACCTTTACCAGGAAAACTCACAATCCTGAATCTGTCTCTGTGGTTAGACAGAAATCTGATATCGAGAAGAAGAAAGTTAAATGTACCTATTGTAACAGAAAAGGACATGCTAGAGAGTATTGCTATAAGTTAGAAAGAGATACGAGAAGCAGTCGTGCGGCTGGTGCCCCCACTCAAGTCGTATCCTCTTCCGAGCAACAAAGGCACCAAAATCCTAGTAATACCTCTGATCCTACTGTTTTAGATAATATTACTCAAGACAGATGACTAGCGTCAGAAAGTGTATCTGATGAAAAGATTTGTTCAGCGATGAGTCCTTACTTTTCGAGAGGTAAAGTAGGATTTGATGAATCACGTCTAACTGAGATAATTACTTTCAGAGACACTGGTAGTTATCTCACCTTATTAAGAAAAGATGTACTGACCATAACTGACGATACCTATTGCAAGATAGATGTATTGTTAGAAGCCTATGGTGGGGCTGTTATAAAAGTACCTTTGCACAAAGTTTACATTGAAACAAGCTATTACACTGGTTTTATTTCAGTGGGTATATCCAGTGGTGTATTTCCCATCAGGTCAGTAGACTTGTTGATAGGGAACGATATCCTTCATGCTGGTATATGTAAGGAACCACTTGTGATTGATAATAACACTGATGATAATTATGCCATTGAAGCTTGTAGAGAGAAGCCTATTTTATTTCCTCTCAGCACAATTACTAGAGCTATGTCAAAGATTCAACAACCATCCTTGTCTCCTGTTGAGTTAGTGGATGACAATGATTTGGGCTTGAATATGTTGTTTAGTGACGCTCTGCGCCCAGGGTCATTAACACCAACTCCCCCGTGTCATCAACCTAGTCAGGACACAACTGACGTTAAATTTCTAACTCATGATGATTTAATCAAGGATCAGTTTGTTGATCAGTCACTGGAAAGACTGAGAGATATAGCAGTTACTGAGAGTGAAGCAAAAGATCTCGATAATTGTTTCTATTATAGTAACGGTGTACTGAAGGAGAAAAATACATGTAAGTTGTCAGCTGATAGTGTTTCCACCACAATCAAGCATCTCGTAGTGTTACCAGTTACATTTCGTGAACAAGCCATTGATTTTTCTCACAATAGTCCCATTGGAGGACATTTGGGTGTCAAGAAGACACTCGGTAAACTGGCAAAACATTTTACTTGGCCAAAGATGAAGGAAACAGTAGCTGATCATGTGCGACGTTGCCACGTGTGTCAAGTGACAGGCAAGCCAGCACACACACCTCCACCTACACCTCTCACTATGTTCACTAGTAGCAAAGTTCAGTTCATCTGGACTAGTGATTGTTGAGATTTGTTCAAAAGGTTGAAGCATCTGCTTTCCTCTCCTCCAGTGTTGAGTCCTAATTTCAATCTTCCCTTCTTTTACATTACAGAGGCGAGTTGTTATGCAGTGGGTGTTGTGCTGCTCCAACAGTCAACATCCACTGATATTCTCCATCCTATATGTTACTATTCATCTAAGCTTAAACGACACCAGAAAAATTATGCCACTATTGAGAAAGAGGCTCTAGCTCTTGTGGTGTCCTTTGAACATTTTGACGTGTATTTGGGCACTTCCCCATTTAAAATTAACGTGATTTTTATGCCCAAATACCTTTTGTTACTTGCTGTGTCAAATTCAGTGAAGTAATGTAATCCCTCCAGCCCATATTAACTATGTATACTCATGTCATGTCTAATTATTATATTTATATATTCACAGTAGTGATGTGTGTGAGGAGGAGATAGAAGCTGAGTGTTGAGTGGGTAGTGTGGTGCGGGTGATGTACTGCGTGTGGCGGAACACTGTCCTGCCGCAGACCCCCCCTCACTATACACCTTAAGCTGTTTCACACTCAGATGTCCATACTGCATAGCATTCCACAACCACTACTTAAGAGTGGAATGCAGTCTCCTCTACTATGATCGAGCCTCAACGTGCCATGCTTGTCTACGCTATCCTGTCTCTACACTGATGTACATAACCACGAGAATGCAGAGATACGATACTGTGTACTGCCCTAGTACTAGGGGCATAACTTAAAGTGAAACAGACACTGTTAAATTATAGAAGTGCTTGGAACAAGAGTGACTCTGATTAATGTTTATATTAATTTGTATTGATATGAGTAATCAGTAATAATGTGAAAGACATTAATGCAACTAATAGTACGACCGTTTGTCGTGTTGATGGGGGGGGGGGTGTTGCAACCCCTGAATGGGTTGCAATGTATATGTATATATTATATTATCTTTTCATATAATTTTACATTGTTTATATTTGCGATAATAGCTAAATCGTAAATATATTGCTTTATATTATTATTTGACTTAGTTACCTGTTGTTAGGTAGGATGTAACACATATATTATATGCTCATAGTTCAAATCTTGATTGTCTAACTACTGTAATTATCGCTTGTGGCTCGTTACTCTGCCGGCTTCTGTTGCTGGGCAACAGCTGTCCACGGAGCTATCACGTGATAGAGAGGGGGGGGGTTATCCTCACCTCGCCTGAAGTATTCAGTCTGGTCTAGACTCTCTTGGTGGTTGGACGTATTCCAGACAAAGTGCCTAAATCTCTCTTATAGGCCCTTGTTGGAAGATCGTCTCTTGTCTTATTATTGTTAGTTCTGAAGACTGTTCACAGAACATTATATAGACTTAGTGATTTTCGACGTTGTATTGAGGTTGTGTGTCGAATAGATACTCTGAGCAACTCGGGTCCTAAGCTGTAGCTTCTGAGCTAATTTGTACTGGTATCTGTGTATTGTCACAGTCGGGGAATTTCTCATGCTGAACTGAGATTCAGTAGTATGGGAGTTTTGTGACTTTCGTGGAGGATCTGCTGATGGTTCCTACTAGCTGTCATTACATTATCTCCTTGTTCCTGATTCTGTGTCGCAGTCGCTTGTTATATTGCTATTGAGCTTAGCATTCTTTTTATTGTTAAAGCAGACTGTTCTGATTGCCAGTTGGTCAAGAAGTTAGTTTATTTGTGGACTTTGTCAGTCACTGTTTAAGTCTAGTCGAGTCGTGAGACATAGTGAACTACTTAGAGCACTTACACACATACACACAAACTTACTTGTACATATTTGTAATATCTTATTAAATGTTAATGTACCAGATGGTACTTAAGAATTATAAATGTGATATGTGCTATCAGCACAATAATACTGTACACGAGAGAAGTGATCATTATTAATTTGCTTGAATTGATTAATTTAATTTGGTGATATACCTCTAGACGATACTTAATAAATTTATTAAATTTTATTTTCTCTAGTTAGTAGCCTACCAGTTGTAACCCTGAAGCACTATTGAACCATACTGAATTCTAATGGATAATTGGACAAGGATACTGACTAATTGTTACGAAAACCCAGTAACAGGCTGGATGCTAGAAGGGCAGTCCTTTCTAGTATTACCTGGAGATCTCTAAGCTTTTAGAATCGCGTTTTTTGTAACACTCACGTTGATTTGTGAACTAATTGACAGAACTAACGTTGATCTGTGAACTAATTGACAGAACTCACGTTGATCTGTGAACTAATTGACAGAACTCACGTTGATCTGTGAACTAATTGACAGAACTCACGTTGATCTGTGAACTAATTGACAGAACTCACGTTGATCTGTGAACTAATTGACAGAACTAACGTTGATCTGTGAACTAATTGACAGAACTCACGTTGATCTTTGAACTAATTGACAGAACTCACGTTGATCTGTGAACTAATTGACAGAACTGATGCTGATCTGTGAACTAATTGACAGAACTGACGCTGATCTGTGAACTAACTGACAGAACTCACGTTGATCTGAGAACTAATTGACAGAAGTGACGTTGATCTGTGAACTAATTGACAGAACTGACGCTGATCTGTGAACTAACTGACAGAACTAACGTTGATCTGTGAACTAATTGACAGAAGTGACGTTGATCTGTGAACTAATTGACAGAACTGACGCTGATCTGTGAACTAATTGACAGAACTGACGCTGATCTGTGAACTAACTGACAGAACTCACGTTGATCTGTGAACTAACTGAGAGAACTCACGTTGATCTGTGAACTAATTGACAGAACTCACGCTGATCTGTGAACTAATTGACAGAACTCACGTTGATCTGTGAACTAATTGACAGAACTCACGTTGATCTGTGATCTAATTGACAGAACTCACGTTGATCTGTGAACTAATTGACAGAACTCACGCTGATCTGTGAACTAATTGACAGAACTCACGTTGATCTGTGATCTAATTGACAGAACTCACGTTGATCTGTGAACTAACTGACAGAATTCACGTTGATCTGTGAGCTAACTGACAGAACTGACGCTGGTCTGTGAGCTAACTGACAGAACTGACGCTGATCTGTGATCTAACTGACAGAACTGACGCTGGTCTGTGAGCTAACTGACAGAACTGACGCTGATCTGTGAACTAACTGACAGAACTGACGCTGATCTGTGAACTAACTGACAGAACTGGCGCTGATCTGTGAACTAACTGACAGAACTGACGCTGATCTGTGAACTAACTGACAGAACTGACGCTGATCTCTGAAGTAACTGACAGAACTGATGCTGATCTGTGAAATAACTGACAGAACTCACGTTGATCTGTGAACTAACTGACAGAAGTAACGCTGATCTGTGAACTAACTGACAGAACTCACGTTGATCTGTGAACTAATTAGTAAGTAAGTAAGTTTATTCAGGTATACACAAATACAGTTACATAGAATTATCATACATAGCAGCATATGTGTAGAGAACCTGGGATAACCTGGGATAACCTGGGATAACCCAAAAAAGTCAGACAGAGTGACTTATTTCCATTGGGGTCCTTTTACCTTATTATTATAATATAAAGGTTATAATATTTTCTTATTATTCTATAATGAAGATAACATCTTATTATCATACTAAAAAGACTATCTACTACACGAGGGTCATTAAGACTATCTACTACACGAGGATCATTAAGACTATCTACAATACGAGGGTCATTAAGACTATCTACTACCCGAGGGTCATTAAGACTATCTACTACACGAGGGTCATTAAGACTATCTACTACACGAGGGTCATTAAGACTATCTACTACACCAGGGTCATTAAGACTATCTACTACACGAGGGTCATTAAGACTATCTACTACACGAGGGTCATTAAGACTATCTACTACACGAGGGTCATTAAGACTATCTACTACACGAGGGTCATTAAGACTATCTACTACACGAGGGTCATTAACACTATCTACTACACGAGGGTCATTAAGACTATCTACTACACCAGGGTCATTAAGACTATCTACTACACCAGGGTCATTAAGACTATCTACTACACGAGGGTCATTAAGACTATCTGCTACACGAGGGTCAATAAGACTATCTACTACACGAGGGTCATTAAGACTATCTACTACACGAGGGTCATTAACACTATCTACAATACGAGGGTCATTACTAGGAATATGGTAAAATTTACACGTATGTTAGCTAAAAAATAGAAAATCATTCCCCTCCCTTTCTGTAGCTACATTCATCAGACACCTTTTGGCACACTTCTTGAACTGGTTCATGCTATGACTGGCTTTGACATGTGCGGGCAGTCTGTTCCATTCCTTTATTGCTGTACAATAAAAGGTGTTTGAAGCCTGGCCACTGACCGTGGGTACTACAAAGTTGTGCTCTCTCCCCCTAGTACTATGATTGTTTTGGTTCCCAACCTTGACAAAATTGACAGCAAGATATTCTGGACATTGTTTGTGAGCAATTTTATAAACATGATTTAGCTTCAGTTGTTTTACTCTGTCTTCAACATTCAGCATATCCAACTGCTGTAATTCATCCTGGCCTACATGTTCTCTTGGTCCCAGCCCCAGGATGAATCTTACGATTTTGTTCTGGGTGATTTGCAGTCTATCTTTCAGTTTTTTTGTCAAGGCAGAGTACCATGAAGAGCAAGCGTAATTCATATGGCATTGTATAAGGGCTAGACATAGGGTCCTGCGAGCCTCAGTAGGTAGACACTGTGCTTGTCTATACAGGAACTTCAGTCTGGCATTCGCTTTCTTTACTACACTGTTCCCTATCAATTCTCCTGACATGCATGGGTCATAGGGGATTCCCAGATATTTTACTGATGAACAGAACTCACGTTGATCTGTGAAATAATTGACAGAACTCACGTTGGTCTGTGAACTAACTGACAGAACTCACGTTGATCTGTGAACTAATTGACAGAACTCACGTTCATCTGTGAACTAATTGACAGAACTAACGTTGATCTGTGAACTAAATGACAGAACTAACGTTGATCTGTGAACTAATTGACAGTACTGACGCTGATCTGTGAACTAATTGACAGAACTCACGCTGATCTGTTTATTGACTGGAGTAGCATTGATCTGTTCAGTAAATGACAGGAAGAACACTGGTCTGTTCAGTAACTGACAGGATTAACACTGGTCTGTTCAGTGACTGACAGGAGTAACACTGATCTGTTCAGTAAATGACAGGAATAACACTGGTCTGTTCAGTAACTGACAGGATTAACACTGGTCTGTTCAGTGACTGACAGGAGTAACACTGATCTGTTCAGTAAATGACAGGAATAACACTGGTCTGTTCAGTGACTGACAGGAGTAACACTGATCTGTTCTGTAACTGACAGGAGTAACACTGATCTGTTCAGTAACTGACAGGAGTAACACTGATCTGTTCAGTAACTGACAGGAGTAACACTGATCTGTTCTGTAACTGACAGGAGTAACACTGATCTGTTCAGTAACTGACAGGAGTAACACTGATCTGTTCAGTAACTGACAGGAGTAACACTGATCTGTTCAGTAACTGACAGGAGTAACACTGATCTGTTCAGTAACTGACAGGAGTAACACTGATCTGTTCAGTAACTGACAGGAGTAACACTGATCTGTTCAGTAAATGACAGGAGTGACACTGATCTGTTCAGTAACTGACAGGAGTGACACTGATCTGTTCAGTAACTGACAGGAGTAACACTGATCTGTTCAGTAACTGACAGGAGTGACACTGATCTGTTCAGTAACTGACAGGAGTAACTCTGATCTGTTCTGTAACTGACAGGAGTAACACTGGTCTGTTCAGTAACTAACAGGAGTAACACTGATCTGTTCGGTAACTGACAGGAGTAACACTGGTCTGTTCAGGAACTAACAGGAGTAACACTGATCTGTTCGGTAACTGACAGGAGTGACACTGGTTTGTCCAGTAACTGACAGGAGTGACACTGGTCTGTTCAGGAACTAACAGGAGTAACACTGATCTGTTCGGTAACTGACAGGAGTGACACTGGTTTGTCCAGTAACTGACAGGAGTGACACTGGTCTGTTCAGGAACTGACAGGGGTGACACTGGTCTGTTCAGTAAATGACACGGGTGACACTGGTCTGTTCAGGAACTGACAGGGGTGACACTGGTCTGTTCAGGAACTGACACGGGTGACACTGGTCTGTTCAGGAACTGACACGGGTGACACTGGGCTGTTCAGTAACTGACAGGTGTGACACTGGTCTGTTCAGGAACTGACAGGGGTGACACTGGTCTATTCAGTAACTGACAGGAGTGACACTGGTCTGTTCAGGAACTGACAGGGGTGACACTGGTCTATTCAGTAACTGACAGGAGTAACACTGGTCTGTTTAGGAACTGACAGGGGTGACAGTGGTCTGTTCAGTAACTGACAGGAGTGACACTGATCTGTTGTTAATGGAGACTTCCCTGTATCTTGTGCCTTCTTGATTATACTTACATTACTGTGTTCACTCTCTGAGTTGACATCATTACACAAATCTTCTCCACGTTGCTTCACCGTCATTCACTGATCCTCCTGTGTTTTGTGTACTGCGCTTCTTTTGAGTTCTTTGTTTTGTCTTTTTCTGGGAAGCTGGATTTTATCACGACTGAACACAATATTCTACTGACAACTGGATAATTTTGTTTATTGATGTCTGCTACGAGGATAGTGATCAAAAACCGCCTGAGCAGGGCCATGAGGTGCTAAATTTTTAATGGCCTGGTGGTTTGGTAACTAAGTTCTCGCTTCACACACGGAGGGCCCGGCTTCGATTCCCGGCGTGTGGAAACATTTCAACGTGAATATCAAAGTGGTATACAATAACGACAGGTTGGTAGGTAAGACACATAGGCAACATTTAGGCAACTTTATTCCGAAACGTTTCGCCTACACAGTAGGCTTCTTCAGTCGAGTACAGAAAGTAGGTAGGAGCAGTAGAAATGTGAAGACGATGTAATCAGTCCTTGATTACATCGTAATCAGGCCTTGAAGTCGTGGATCTGAGGTTGTCAGTCCCTTAGCCTGGAGAAGTTCTGTTCCATAGTCTGGAACTAACAGAAGATCAAGGGACAGTGTTGAGACTTAAACACTGTGGGAAGGAGAGGTGCAGAGTAGTAGTGAGAATGTCTATGTGTCTTACCTACCAACATTTCAACGTGTTTCCTTACATCTGTTGTCCTGTTCACCTAGCAGCAAATAGGTACCTGGGTGTTAGCCGACTGGTGTGGGTGGCATCCTGGGGGACAAGATTGAGGACCACAATGGAAATAAGTTAGACAGTCCTCGATGACGCACTGACTTTCTTGGGTTATCCTGGGTACCTAACCCTCCGGGGGTAAAAATCCGAACGAAATCTTATCTCTTATCTTATCTAACGTTTTTAAAGCTTAATTTTGTAGATGTTCTTTGTGCTTTAGTCGTCAGAAAATAAAGATTCGTTGGCTAACTTCTCTTATTTTGCTCAGTAACAATGGTCACATTTTTTTCAAAGCCTCTATAATTTTGTAATAAAGGTTTAGTAGTTGTGACCCACACATCTTCCCACTATAAATCCATATTGTTCTTGGATGTATAAGTCAAACTTTTCCAGTTTGACGTCTCTTCACTTTTTATAACTTATCATTCCGTTTGTACATCTTCCGTCTGGTATGAATGTTTTAGCTTCTCTCTGGCTGGACTGTCTCTCCTCGGCTGTGACACAAAGTTCCAACTGAACTAAACATTCCATTAAAATGTACCTAACACAGGTCCTTGTGGATCCACAAATTGGATGGCTTGTTGACGCTGCTCATTCGAGAATTCTCATAAGAGATTCTAATGGTAGTCAGCGTCCAGAGCCTTTTTTTGTCCAGGGATTTAAGGATAGATACTTTATCTTGTATTACTGTCACCTCCGACAACTCTGATACAGTTCTTGAGGCTACCAGAGGAGGTTCCTTAAGTGGATCAGGAACTTGTCTCTTTACATATATATGTTGAACAAGTAAGTCAACTTTATCTTGTTCACTGATAACGTCTGAACCTTCCTGACCATGAAAAGTAGAATACCAGGTTCTGAAACACACATTTCCTGATTCCAGTTTTCTTATGAGACGGATTTACTCCATTCTCTGACAGACTTGTTTATAGAAGTCCCTCTCATAGGTAGTAAGATGTTTTTTGATGAAGAGTTCAATACCGACAGGTTGATTAATAAGACATAAGAGCTACACCTGGAGATATTTTTTTGAGAAATGCTTCGCCTGCACAGCAGGCATTATTTGTCTAACAGATGCATGAGGACGGAGCCTTAGTAGCTGAAGCCGGTGTAGAAGTAGAGAGGTGCAATAAACCTGTCTATTTCTTCTACAGAAATACAGCAATTGAACCTACATCAGTACAATATTTACATGCACAGCAGTACCAATTTTTTACTTAATACTAAAAAATATTTTCAACTTCAACACTCAACACTTACACCAACAAAAATATAACATTTACACATAAAAGGTTCAATATTTACTCTTACGGCAGTACATTATTTACTCGTACTGGACAACTGCACAATACATCTTACAGCTGTATTTTTTCCCCAAAATCACCTCACACATTTTTATTTCCCAAGGAAATCCTCTTCCTGCAGTTTTCTTTGGACTGTAATTTCATCAAACTTTGGTCGACAAAACATTGTTTACCTCAGGAAAAACTCTTGCAACTTTTAACTGAAGATTTGTAGCCAAACTTTAGTGGCCATGATGTCGGAGCTGCCACTTCCAGGGTTGTCTGAGTCACTGCCACCAGTGACTACGATGTCTGGACTACCACTTCCAGGGTTGTCTGAGTCACTGCCACCAGTGACTACGATGTCTGGACTACCACTTCCAGGGTTGTCTGAGTCACTGCCACCAGTGACTACGATGTCTGGACTACCACTTCCAGGGTTGTCTGAGTCACTGCCACCAGTGACTACGATGTCTGGACTACCACTTCCAGGGTTGTCTGAATCACTGCCACCAGTGACTACGATGTCTGGACTACCACCTCCAGGGTTGTCTGAGTCACTGCCACCAGTGACTACGATGTCTGGACTACCACTTCCAGGGTTGTCTGAATCACTGCCACCAGTGACTACGATGTCTGGACTACCACCTACAGGGTTGTCTGAGTCACTGCCACCAGTGACTACGATGTCTGGACTACCACTTCCAGGGTTGTCTGAATCACTGCCACCAGTGACTACGATGTCTGGACTACCACCTCCTGGGTTGTCTGAATCACTGCCACCAGTGACTACGATGTCTGGACTACCACTTCCAGGGTTGTCTGAGCCACTGCCACCAGTAACTACGATGTCTGGACTACCACCTCCTGGGTTGTCTGAATCACTGCCACCAGTGACTACGATGTCTGGACTACCACCTCCAGGGTTGTCTGAGTCACTGCCACCAGTGACTACGATGTCTGGACTACCACTTCCTGGGTTGTCTGAATCACTGCCACCAGTAACTATGATGTCTGGACTACCACCTCCAGGGTTGTCTGAGTCACTGCCACCAGTGACTACGATGTCTGGACTACCACCTCCAGGATTGTCTGAGTCACTGCCACCAGTGACTACGATGTGTGGACTACCACTTCCAGGGTTGTCTGAGTCACTGCCACCAGTGACTACGATGTCTGGACTACCACCTCCAGGGTTGTCTGAATCACTGCCACCAGTGACTACGATGTCTGGACTACCACTTCCAGGGTTGTCTGAATCACTGCCACCAGTGACTACGATGTCTGGACTACCACTTCCAGGGTTGTCTGAATCACTGCCACCAGTGACTACGATGTCTGGACTACCACCTCCAGGCTTGTCTGAGTCACTGCCACCAGTGACTACGATGTCTGGACTACCACCTCCAGGCTTGTCTGAGTCACTGCCACCTGTGACTACGATGTCTGGACTACCACTTCCAGGGTTGTCTGAATCACTGCCACCAGTGACTACGATGTCTGGACTACCACCTCCAGGGTTGTCTGAATCACTGCCACCAGTGACTACGATGTCTGGACTACCACCTCCAGGCTTGTCTGAGTCACTGCCACCTGTGACTACGATGTCTGGACTACCACTTCCAGGGTTGTCTGAATCACTGCCACCAGTGACTACGATGTCTGGACTACCACCTCCAGGGTTGTCTGAGTCACTGCCACCAGTAACTATGATGTCTGGACTACCACCTCCAGGGTTGTCTGAGTCACTGCCACCAGTGACTACGATGTCTGGACTACCACCTCCAGGGTTGTCTGAATCACTGCCACCAGTAACTATGATGTCTGGACTACCACCTCCAGGGTTGTCTGAGTCACTGCCACCAGTGACTACGATGTCTGGACTACCACCTCCAGGGTTGTCTGAATCACTGCCACCAGTGACTACGATGTCTGGACTACCACCTCCAGGGTTGTCTGAATCACTGCCACCAGTGACTACGATGTCTGGACTACCACCTCCAGGGTTGTCTGAGTCACTGCCACCAGTGACTACGATGTCTGGACTACCACCTCCAGGCTTGTCTGAGTCACTGCCACCTGTGACTACGATGTCTGGACTACCACTTCCAGGGTTGTCTGAATCACTGCCACCAGTGACTACGATGTCTGGACTACCACCTCCAGGGTTGTCTGAGTCACTGCCACCAGTGACTAGGATGTCTGGACTACCACCTCCAGGGTTGTCTGAGTCACTGCCACCAGTAACTATGATGTCTGGACTACCACCTCCAGGGTTGTCTGAATCACTGCCACCAGTGACTACGATGTCTGGACTACCACCTCCATGGTTGTCTGAATCACTGCCACCAGTGACTACGATGTCTGGACTACCACCTCCAGGGTTGTCTGAATCACTGCCACCAGTGACTACGATGTCTGGACTACCACCTCCAGGGTTGTCTGAGTCACTGCCACCAGTAACTATGATGTCTGGACTACCACCTCCAGGGTTGTCTGAATCACTGCCACCAGTGACTACGATGTCTGGACTACCACCTCCATGGTTGTCTGAATCACTGCCACCAGTAACTATGATGTCTGGACTACCACCTCCAGGGTTGTCTGAATCACTGCCACCAGTGACTACGATGTCTGGACTACCACTTCCAGGGTTGTCTGAGTCACTGCCACCAGTGACTACGATGTCTGGACTACCACCTCTAGGGTTGTCTGAGTCACTGCCACCAGTAACTATGATGTCTGGACTACCACCTCCAGGGTTGTCTGAGTCACTGCCACCAGTGACTACGATGTCTGGACTACCACCTCCAGGGTTGTCTGAGTCACTGCCACCAGTGACTACGATGTCTGGACTACCACCTCCAGGGTTGTCTGAATCACTGCCACCAGTGACTACGATGTCTGGACTACCACCTCCAGGGTTGTCTGAGTCGCTGCCACCAGTAACTATGATATCTGACTACTACCTCCAGGGTTGTCTGAGTCACTGCCACCAGTGACTACGATGTCTGGACTACCACCTCCAGGGTTGTCTGAATCACTGCCACCAGTGACTACGATGTCTGGACTACCACCTCCAGGGTTGTCTGAATCACTGCTACCAGTGACTACGATGTCTGGACTACCACCTCCAGGGTTGTCTGAGTCACTGCCACCAGTAACTATGATGTCTGGACTACCACCTCCAGGGTTGTCTGAATCACTGCCACCAGTGACTACGATGTCTGGACTACCACCTCCAGGGTTGTCTGAATCACTGCCACCAGTGACTACGATGTCTGGACTACCACCTCCAGGGTTGTCTGAATCACTGCCACCAGTGACTACGATGTCTAGACTACCACCTCCAGGGTTGTCTGAGTCACTGCCACCAGTAACTATGATGTCTGGACTACCACCTCCAGGGTTGTCTGAGTCACTGCCACCAGTAACTATGGTGTCTGGACTACCACCTCCAGGGTTGTCTGAGTCACTGCCACCAGTAACTATGATGTCTGGACTATCACCTCCAGGGTTGTCTGAGTCATTGCCACCAGTACGCTGAGGTCAGTGGTCACGTGTGATCATACCTATCCTAAGCTGCCTGGGTATTAGCGTGGGGTGCACCGAGCACCATGGCTTGTTGTAGTGTTTTAGAATCTCAGGTTAAAGCGTTGAAGAAGGAGATTTTACTTCTTCAGGAGGAAAATAAGGGGCTGAAGCTTCGCCTAGATGTATTTGGGAGTGAGTGTGAGGTACTTGGTGCTGGTAAGGAGGAAATGGTTACCACCTGTGAGAGTGGCAACCGCCTTAAGTGGCAAGTGGTTCACAATTCAGGAAGAAAGAAGAAGAGGAGGGTTAATAAAGAAAATGTGAAGGTACGAAATCAATTCTCTGTTCTCCAGGACTAGTGTACTTCAGTGGTTAGTGAGGTTGAAGGTACCTTGGACTCTCCTTCTAATCAAGGTAAGAATATTCTGATTGTGGGAGACTCTCAGGTAATATAAATGGACCGTGCTTTTTGTAACAGAGATAGAAAAGTCAGACAGAGGGTGTGCCTCCCAGGAGCTGGTGTTGGTGACATAGTCAGCAGGTTGGATAATATTATGTCAGGTAATGGGAATAAGCCCATTATCTGTCTTAGTGCTGGTGGAAATGACATTGAGAAGGGCAGGAGACAGGAGTTACTGGATAACTACATGTCAGCCATAGAGGGAGTCAGGTCTAAGGGAGGGATTCCTATCATATGTAGGATCTTGCCTAGAAAGGGAGTGGGCAATGAATGGATGTCTAGGGCATTTGGTATAAATTGCTGGCTAGACAGGTACTGCAAGGAACTTGCAATCCCCTTCATTGATAACTGGGATAAATTCTGTGGCAAACATGATATGTAAGCAAGGGATGGGGTTCATCTCTCTGGGGCTGGCATGGTTACATTAGCCAATTCGATTAAGGGGATAATTGATGACTTGTCTAGGACTTTAAACTGATAAATTATAGAGGTATGGGTGTTTGTGGGAAACAGTTAAGCTGCAGTATTATTGTTGGAAACAGCAGATATTACCAGGATACCTCAGGGATATGTTTAAAAGACAATATTAAAGTTGCTAGTAAAGGCAAATCAATTGGTCAGCAAACAAAGGGGGCAACGAGTGACTAGCTCCCTTAAGGTTTACTATACAAATAGTAGGAGTCTAAGAAATAAGATAGATGAGCTAAAATTACTTGCAAGTGCAGGTAATATAGATATTATTGCTATAACAAAGACCTGGTTCAACTTGAAGGATAGATAAAGGCCTTCTGATTGCAGCATACAGGGCTGTAAACTGTTCCACACTGATTGGGTCAACAGGAAGGGTGGTGGAGTAGCGATGTATGTCAGACATAATTTAAAATGTTGTGTTAGACATGATATAAGATTAGAAACATCGGACACAGAATCTGTTTGGCTACAGTTTTTCGAGGAGTATGAAAAGTTAATTTTGGGTGTGATTTATAGGCCCCCAAACCTTGATAGGGAGTGCAGTAAGCTGTTATGGGACGAAATTCATAAGGCATCTAGATATGAAAATGTTGTGATAATGGAAGATTTTAACTTGAGACAAATTGATTGGAACAATTTGACAGGAAATTTTGAGTCTAATGACTTTCTTGACATTGTTCAAGATTGCTTTTTAAAACATTTTATGACAGAACCAACTAGAGGAAACAATCTGCTTGACTTGGTTCATGCCAACAAAGAATCACTAATTAATAATCTTGAGGTTAATGATGAGGTTGGGAAAAGCGATCACAAATCACTTAGTTTCAAAATATTATGGAATTACCCAGTAAACTGCAATCAAATCTCTGTCCCAGACTTCCGCAAGGCTGATTTCATGGGACTGAAAAATTACCTGGGTGGGCTAAATTGGGATGACCTGACTATGGGTCAGGTAGGTGATCTTGGTTGCCAATATGACGTTTTTCAGAGCATAGTTTTAGCTTCCCAGACAACTTTTGTTCCGAGTAGGGAAATTAGATCTAACAAAAATGATTCCAAATGGATGAACAATAGGTTAAAACATCTCATTGGCCAAAAGAAAGTCATATATAGGCGTATCAAAAGAGGGGATGGGCAGTTAAGAAATCAATATATTCAATTAAAGAGAGAAATAAAGAAAGGAATAAGAAAAGCAAAAAGGGATTATGAGGCTAAGGTCGCAAGGGATTCAAAGACTAACCCAAAAGGGTTCTTTCAGGTCTACAGAAGTAAGATTAGGGACAAGATTGGCCCACTTAAGAGTAACTCTGGTCAGATCACTGACAGTGATAAGGATATGTGTGAAATTTTCCTCTAAGCTTTTACTCAGGAAGATACTAGCGAAATTTCAGAAATAATAAATTATGTAGAACAGGACGATAATAAACTATGCACGATTGACGTAACTAGTGACATGCTCCTCAGACAAATAGAGAAATTAAAACCTAACAAATCCCTAGGCCCTGATGAACTGTTTGCAAGGGTTTTAAAGGAATGTAAAGAGGAACTTAGCAAACCTTTGGCTAATCTTTTCAACATATCACTACAAACTGGCATAGTGCCTGACAAGTGGAAAATGGCAAATATAATACCTATTTACAAGGCAGGTGAAAGGTCCTTGGCTTCAAACTATTGACCAATTAGCCTTACCTCCATAGTGGGAAAATTAATGGAATCAATAATTGCCGAAGCAATTCGTAGCCATCTTGGAAGGTATAAATTGATAAATGAATCTCAACACTGTTTTACAAAGGGGCGTTCCTGTCTTACGAATTTACTAACTTTTTTCACTAAGGTGTTTGAGGAGGTAGATCATGGTATTGAATATGATATTGTGTATATGGATTTCAGTAAGGCTTTCGATAGAGTTCCATATTAGAGGCTATTGAGGAAACTTAAGGCACACGGAATAGGAGGAGAATTTTTTTCCTGGGTAGAGGCATGGCTGACAAATAAGCAGCAGAGAGTTTGCGTAAATGGGGAGAAATCAGAATGGGGACACGTCACAAGTGGTGTTCCACAGGGGTCAGTGTTGGGACCGTTGTTCTCATCAGCAAACAGCAACTGTGACAACTCCCATTTTGTGTTAGATTCTTTATCTTTTAATCTTACACCTCTTGCCAATACCTGAGCATTCATTTCTCTTACAATTCTATCTATAAATATATTGAACAACCACAGTGACATCATACATCCTTGTCTAAGGCCTACTTTTACTGGGAAGTAAACTCCCTCTCTCCTACATACTCTAACCTGAGCCTAACTCTCCTCATAAAAACTCTTCTCTGCTTTCTCTATCCTAGGATCTCTATCCTACCACCTATTCCATACACTTGCAACATTTGCCACATTGCCCCCTGATCCACCCTGTCATACGCCTTTTCCATATCCATAAATGCCACAAAAACCTCTTTACCCTTATCTAAATGCTGTTAACCTATATGTTTCACTGTAAACACCTGGTCCACACACCCCCTACCTTTCCTATAGCCTCCTTGTTCACCTGTTATCCTACTCTCCGTCTTATTCTTAATTTTTACTTTAATTCAATAATAACTCTATCTGCACTTTATCAGGTATTCACAACAGGTTTATTCCCCTGTAATTTTTACAGTCTTTTGTCGCCTTTGCCTTTATACAAAGAACTATGCATGTTCTCTGCCAGTCCCTAGACACCTTCACCACTTCCATACATTTATTAAATAAAAGCACCAACATTCCAAAACTGCATCTTCACCTTCTTTTAACATTTCTGTCTTTATTCCATCAATCCCAGCTGCTTTACCCCCTTTCATTCTACCCACTGTCTCACGAACTTCTCCCACACTCACAACTGGCTCTTCCTCACTCCTACAAGATGTTATTCCTCCTTGCCCTATAAACGAAATCACAGCTTCCCTATCTTCATCAACATTTAACAGTTCCTTAAAATATTTCCTCCATCTTCCCAATACCTCTAATTCTCCATCTAATAACTCTCCTCTCCTATTTTTATTTGCCAAATCCACTCGTTCATTAGGCTTCCTCAGCTTATAATCTCATTCCAAAACTTACTCTTATTAGCGTCAAAATTTGTTGATAGCATCTCACCCACTCTCTCATTTGCTCTCCTTTTTATATTCCAATACTTGTCGTTTTTCCTCCATATGCTCTTTCCTCCTTGTATCACTTCTGCTCTGTAAAAACCTCTCATATGCTTACATTGTACATAAAATAATAAGAAAGAAGAAACACTGCAACAGGCCTACTGGCCCATGCGAGGCAGGTCCAAGTCACCTCCTGGCTTAAACCAATGACCCACCTTGTCAGGTCTGGTCACATCCACTTAAGGAAGGAGCACGGCATCAGACCTATTAGCACAAGCTAGTCAGTCCAACTCACACCCATCCATACCCATTCATGTATTTATCTGACCTATTTTTAGAACTACACAACGTTTTAGCCTCAATAACTGTACTCGGGAGTTTGTTCCACTTATCCACAACTCTATTGCCAAACCAGTGCTTTCCTATATCATTCCTGAATCTGAATTTTTCCAACTTAAAACTATTGCTGCGAGTCCTGTCTTGGCTAGATATATTTAGCATGCTATTTATATTCCTTTTATCTATTCCTGTTTTTAGTTTATACACCTCAATCATATCCCCCATAATTCTACGCCTTTCTAGAGAGTGCATATTCAGGGTTCTCAGTCTATCCTCATAGGGATGATTTCTGATACAAGGGATCAACTTTGTCATCCTCCTTTGTACGTTTCCCAGTGTATTTATATTCGTTCTGTAATACGGTGACCAAAATTGTGCAGCATAATCTAGATGAGGCCTAACCAAAGATATGTAGATATGTAGAGGGCTCTTGTTATTTATGCTTCTTGATATGAAGCCAAGGATTTTGTTATCTTAATTGCGAACACTAATGCACTGTTATCTTACTTTTAGATTACTGCTAACCAGAACTCCCAAATCCTTTTCACAATCAGTAATATTAAGATCTGTATTATTTAGTTCATATATGGCATGGTTATTTTCCTGTTCAGTGTTTAGAACTTTGCATTTGTCTATATTAAACTGCATCTGTCACTTCTCCCACCAATTCGTCAGTCTATTCAAATCTTCTTGGAGTTCTCTAATGTCCTCATTTGAATGAATTAGGCGACCCATTTTGGTGTCATCATCAAATTTGCCTATGTCACTATTTATTTCCTCATCAATGTCGTTTCCACCAATCGCTCTTCTTCCCTCCTGCACCCACTTTCCTGTAACCACAAACTTCTGCTGAACACTCTAGCACTACATTCTTAAACTTACCCCATACATCTTCATCCCCATTGCCTATACTCTCACTAGTCTATCTATCCTCCAACAGTTGTTGATATCTTTCCCTAACTGCCTCCTCCTTTAGTTTATAAACCTTCACATCTCTCTCCATTCTCCTTGTATCCAATCTGCCTTTTACTCTCACTATAGCTATAAGTAAAAAAATGATCTGATATATTTGTGGCTCCTCTATAACCATGTACATCTTGAGGTCTACCAATGCATAGTCCAACAAACTACTATCATTTTGCTCTATATCATTTCTTGCATACTTATTTTATTTTAAATATGTAATACCTAGTACGAAACACCTTTCTATGCAATGTTCAGTTAAAGGGCCCCCATTATCATTTACACCTGGCACCCCAAACTTACCTACCACACCCTCTCTAACTATTTTTCCTACTTTTGTATTTACTAGGTTCCTTACCACAATTACCCTCTCACTTGGATCAAAAGTTCCTAAACAAATCTGTCTATCTCCCTCTACACTCCACCCTTCTCCAGATTCATTCACACTTATTATGACCCACTTCTCGCATCTGACCCTTATCTTAATCCACATAATCCTTGAATTTATGCATTTGTATTCCCCTCTTCTTCTTCCATAACTGGTTCATCAACATTATTGCTGCCCCTTCCTTAGTGGCTTAATCCCATTGATTTCTTCCCACTGAAACTCACCTACCCCCTTCAACTTTGTTTTGCTTAGAGCCAGGACTTCCAACTTCTTTTCATTTATCATATTGGCAATTATGTATTTCTTATCATCTGCGCTACATCCACACACATTCAAACATCCTATATTTATAAAGTTTTTCAGCTTATTATTTTTAGTAATTTATTCAGAAGGGGTTATTAGCCCATTGCTCTCTATATTCACGTTATATATCATAAAAATGATATCAGTGTGACCCAGCAGTTTCACTGGATTTATTCTGAGGATGTGGTTCTGGAATCTCTGGCTAGTTTAATGCTATACTTACAGTGTGCTTGTTTAATTGGTTCTTGAGTGACTTACTAAATATTTGCATGTATACCTGGAGAGAGTTTGGGGGGACAGCGCCCCCAGCGTCCAGGCCATTTTATTCAAGTTATGTTTTCTAAAGAAACATTCTTGTATACGTTCATGTTGCATCTCCTGTCTGACAGTTTCATCTCAGTGTTTCAAGTTATCGACTCAGCAGTTGAAACAGTTTTTCATGTCTGGGTGTTACCAAGTCATCCAGTATCTGGAAACACTGAATATCTCCTCGGGGACTCCATTTTCTAAGAGAAATAGGACAGTCAATGTTATGGTAACACCACAAACTGTGGAGAATCACACTAGACTATACTTCACCACATTTATTTCAAGAAACGTGTATACACGAGTGGCATCATCAGTCTTAATGAGGACTGATGAAACATCTCGTGGCGGAACGTTTCATTAATAAAATTTCCAGAACTTTACAGAAATGCCCTTTTCTCCAGAAAAAAAAATTATTTTTTCCAAATTGTTCGTTGCTTAGTGTAAGTTTGTTAGCCTTTCTTTTCACACCTTTATAATATAAACTTCGTCTTTATAATGCTATCTAAGAAATGTTTTATATAAAGTAAGAATGTTGGTAAGTGTTTCGTGGTCGATGTTTCTGACTGTGAAGCCAAACATTCCCTTAGATTTGCTGTTTCCTCATAGTTGTATTGTTTGGTACTTTTGAGCTGTTAAGTATGATAATCCCAAGGTACCTTTCTTTACTTATTTATGATTTTTTTTTTGCCAAGTATTTTGTATTCATGTCTGAGATTGTTATACACAAAATATATTACTTTGCACTTGTCGACATTGAAACTCATCGTCCACATTCCAGACTACAGCATCAACCTGTCCAGAAAGTTGTGAATGTTCGTAACAGCTTGACAAAGTTCCTGGAGAGCGAAATGTTGCCACAACAAAATGTTACATTTGTTGTGTATGTTATATTTACCTAACATTCTGAATACTCAGAAGAATCTCTGTGGATGCTGCAGTGTTTTCCCGATTTTAAATCATACTGAAGATTTTGCTGTCCTAGATGTTAACCTGATGCCAAGAGGACAGCGCTAAAACCGATCCCCCGGGGAACTCCAGTCGTTATGGAAAGCCAGTGAGAACCTTGAGTATCAGTCTGTGGTTCATGTCAGTGAAGTAGTCACTTATCCAGCCATGAAGGTTGTCTCTTGTACTTTGTGCTTTTATTTTGGCCATCAGTCTTCCATGATGTACGTTTTCATAAGGTTAGGTTAGGTAAGGTCTATCAGGAAAGAGGACAAGTGTTTCCTGACGCTGGACTTAATCATATGATGACCCACCGTTGGAGCTTTTGGTTACCTGACCGAGGCCTTCTGCTGGATTACCGGTCCACCACTTTAAAAATTAGGGTTATGACCATACCGAATACGCAATATATTTTTGTCATAAATCTTCTGAAAATCTAGATAGTCTTATTTGATGGAAAATTCTCATTCTGGATCTTACAAATGTAATTGAAAAATTCAATTAAGTTAGTCGTAATATTTTTGGTGTGGAGTCTCTGTTGGTTTCCATTTACAAGGTTTTAGTTGTCCAAAAAATAACTGTTCGTGTTCTTAATAACAGTTTTCTTTGGGTAACACTTGTGGGTAACACTTGTTAGAATTGAGACACTTATGCAACGTATGGGAATCTTAAATAAAGATTCCCACATTTTGCGTAAGTCTCTCAATTCTTCAACTTGTCGGTTTTGAAAACCATTTACCACAACACTTGTTAGTTTCCAGGTAACTGCGATGTTAGCTTCCACTAGTGACGTGTTAATATTATCATTACTGAGTAAGGGAAGTAAGGGAAGTCTCACATAACTCTGGCGGTATTACACCTCGTTATCTTGAATTTTTAATAAGTAGTTCAAATTATTTTATTATATCTGGGATGCTAGTGTTGTCAATACTTAATTTGTGGGAGTCAGACCCGACCTGAGTAAGTCATGTTCGACTCTAACAATGATCCGTTGTGTTGAGTATATTAGTCACCTTCCTGTCGCTGTTGTTTGTTATGTTGTTGTAATTATTACTTACGAAATTGTAATAACACGATCACTGTATGATTCGTTTTTATCCTCCCTTCCTCTCCCTCTCTCTCTCTAATTACCTCCCTCCTTCTCTCCCTTCCTCCCACCCACTCTCCCTTCCTCCCACCCACTCTCCCTTCCTCCCACCCACTCTCCCTTCCACCCTCCCACTCTCCCTTCCTCCCACCCACTCTCCCTTCCTCCCACCCACTCTCCCTTCCTCCCACCCACTTTCCCTTCCACCCTCCCACTCTCCCTTCCTCCCACCCACTCTCCCTTCCACCCTCCCACTCTCCCTTCCTCCCTCCCACTCGCCCTTCCTCCCTCCCAGTCTCCCTTCCTCCCTCCCACTCTCCCTTCCTCCCTCCCACTCTCCCTTCCACCCTCCCACTCTCCCTTCCTCCCACCCACTCTCCCTTCCACCCTCCCACTCTCCCTTCCTCCCACCCACACTCCCATCCACCCTCCCACTCTCCCTTCCTCCCACCCACTCTCCCTTCCACCCTCCCACTCTTCCTTCCTCCCACCCACTCTCCCTTCCACCCTCCCACTCTCCCTTCCACCCACCCACTCCCTTCCTCCCACCCACTCTCCCTTCCACCCTCCCACTCTCCCTTCCTCCCACCCACTCTCCCTTCCACCCTCCCACTCTCCCTTCCTCCCACCCACTCTCCCTTCCACCCACCCACACTCCCTTCCTCCCACCCACTCTCCCTTACCCACCAACTCTCCCTTCCACCCTCCCACTCTCCCTTCCTCCCACCCACTCTCCCTTCCACCATCCCACTCTTCCTTCCTCCCACCCACTCTCCCTTCCTCCCACCCACTCTTCCTTCCTCTCACCCACTCTCCCTTCCTCCCACTCAATCTCCCCTCCTCCCACCCACTCTCCCTTCCTCCCACCCACTCTCCTTTCCTCTCACCCACTCTCCCTTCCTCTCACCCACTCTCCCTTCCTCCCACCCACTCTCCCTTCCTCTCACCAACTCTCCCTTCCTCTCACCAACTCTCCCTTCCTCCCACCCACTCATACTTCCTCTCACCCACTCTCCCTTCCTCCCACTCAATCTCCCCACCTCCGACCCACCCACTCTCCCCTCCTCCCACCCACTCTCCCTTCCACCCTCCAACTCTCCCTTCCTCCCACCCACTCTCCCTTCCTCCCACCCACTCTCCCTCTCACCCACTTTTCCTTCCTCCCACTCAATCTCCCCTCCTCCCACCCACTCTCCCTTCCTCTCACCCACTCTCCCTTCCTCCAACTCAATCTCCCCTCCTCCCACCAACTCTCCCCTCCTCCAACCCACTCTCCCCTCTTCCCACCCACTCTCCCCTCCTCCCACACACTCTCCCTTCCTCCCACCCACTCTCCCTTCTCCTCCTCACTCTACCTTTCTCCCACCCACTCTCCCTTCCTCACACCCTCTGTAACATCCTCCCACCCACTCTCCCTTCCTCTCACCCACTCTTCCTTCCTCTCACCCACTCTCCCTTCCTCTAACCCACTCTCCCATCCTCCCAACCACTCTCCCTTCCTCTCACCCACTCTCCCTACGTCCCACCCACTCTCCCTTCCTCTCACTCACTCTTCCTTCCTCTCTCCCACTCTCCCTTCCTCCCTCCCACTCTCCCTTCCTCCCTCCCACTCTCCCTTCCTCCCACTCATTCTCTCTTCCTCCCACCCACTCTCCCTTCCTCTCACCCACTCTTCCTTCCTCTCAACCACTCTCCCTTCCTCTCACCCACTCTCCCTTCCTCCCTCCCACTCTCCCTTCCTCTCACCCACTCTCCCTTCGTCCCACCCACTCTCCCTCTCACTCACTCTTCCTTCCTCTCTCCCACTCTCCCTTCATCCCTGCCACTCTCCCTTCCTTCCTCTCACTCTCCCTCCCTTCCTCCCATTCTCCCTTCTTCCCACTCACTCTCCCTTCCTTCCACCCACTCTCCCTTCCTCCCACTCACTCTCCCTTCCTCCCACCCACTCTCCCTTCCTCCCACTCACTTTCCCTTCCTCCCACCCGCTCTCCCTTCCTCCCACTCACTCTCCCTTCCTCCCACCCACTCTCCCTTCTTCCCACTCACTCTCTCTTCTTGCCACCCACTCTCCCTTCCTCCCACCCACTCTCCCTTCCTCCCACCCACTCTCCATTCCTCCCACCCACTCTCCCTTCCTCCCACTTACTCTCCCTTCCTCCCACCCACTCTCCCTTCCTCCCACTCACTCTCCCTTCCTCCCACTCAATCTCCCTTCCTCCCACACACTCTCCCTTCCTCCCACCCACTCTCCCTTCCACCCACCCACTCTCCTTTCCTCATACCCACTCTCATTTCCTCCCTCCCAATCTCCCTTCCTCCCACTCACTCTCCCTTCCTCCCACTCACTCTCCCTTCCTCCCACCCACTCTTCCTTCCTCCCACACACTCTCCCTTTTTCCCACTCACTCTCCCTTCCTCCCACCCACTCTCCCTTCCTCTCACCCACTCTCCTTTCCTCCCACTCACTCTCCCTTCCTCCCACTCACTCTCCCTTCCTCCCACCCACTCTCCCTTCCTCCCACCCACTCTCCCTTCCTCCCACCCACTCTCCCTTCCTCCCACCCACTCTCTCTTTCTCCCACTCACTCTCTCTTCCTCCCACTCACTCACTCTCCCTTCCTCCCACCCACTCTCTCTTCCTCCCACCAACTCTCCCTTCCTCCCACTCACTCTCCCTTCCTCCCACCCACTGTCCCTTCCTCCCATCCACTCTCCCTTCCTCCCACTCACTCTCCCTTCCTCCCACCCACTCTCCCTTCCTCCCACTCACTCTCCCTTCTCCCACTCACTCTCCCTTCCTCCCACCCACTCTCCCTTCCTCCCACCCACTCTCTCTTCCTCCCACTCACTCTCCCTTCCTCCCACCAACTCTCCCTTCCTCCCACTCACTCTCCCTTCCTCCCACCCACTGTCCCTTCCTCCCATCCACTCTCCCCTCCTCCCACCCACTCTCTCTTACTCCCACTCACTCTCTCTTCCTCCCACTCACTCTCCCTTCCTCCCACCCACTCTCTCTTCCTCCCACCAACTCTCCCTTCCTCCCACTCACTCTCCCTTCCTCCCACCCACTGTCCCTTCCTCCCATCCACTCTCCCTTCCACCCACCCACTCTCCCTTCCTCCCACCGTCTCTCCCTTCCTCCCACCCACTCTCCCTTCCTCCCACCCACTCTCCCTTCCTTCCACTCACTCTCCCTTCCTCCCACTCACTCTCCCTTCCTCCCACCCACTCTCCCTTCCTCCCACCCACTCTCCCTTCCTCCCACTCACTCTCCCTTCCTCCCACCCACTCTCCCTTCCTCCCACCCACTCTCCCTTCCTCCCACCCAATCTCCCTTCCTCCCACCCACTCTCCCTTCCTCCCACCGTCTCTCCCTTCCTCCCACCCACTCTCCCCTCCTCCCACCCACTCTCTCTTCCTCCCACTCACTCTCTCTTCCTCCCACTCACTCTCCCTTCCTCCCACCCACTCTCTCTTCCTCCCACCCACTCTCCCTTCCTCCCACACACACTCCCTTCCTCCCACCGACTGTCCCTTCCTCCCATCCACTCTCCCTTCCTCCCACCCACTCTCCCTTCCTCTCACCCACTCTCCCTTCCTCTCACCCACTCTCCCTTCCTCCCACCGTCCCTCCCTTCCTCCCACCCACTCTCCCTTCTTCCCACCCACTCTCCCTTCCTCCCACTCACTCTCCCTTCCTCCCACCCACTCTCCCTTCCTCCCACCCACTCTCCCTTCCTCCCACCAACTCTCCCTTCCTCCCACTCACTCTCCCTTCCTCCCACCCACTCTCCCTTCCTCCCACCCACTCTCCCTTCCTCCCACCCACTCTCCCTTCCTCCCACCCACTCTCCCTTCCTCCCACTCATTCTCCCTTCCTCCCACCCACTCTCCCTTCCTCCCACCCACTCTCCCTTACTCCCTTCCTCCCACTCACTCTCCCTTCCTCCCACCCACTCTCCCTTCCTCCCACCCACTCTCCCTTCCTCCCACCAACTCTCCCTTCCTCCCACTCACTCTCCCTTCCTCCCACCCACTCTCCCTTCCTCCCACCCACTCTCCCTTCCTCCCACCAACTCTCCCTTCCTCCCACCCACTCTCCCTTCCTCCCATCCACTCTCCCTTCCTCCCACCCACTCTCCCTTCCTCCCACCCATTCTCCATTCCTTGACTTATCTGCAGAATTTCTTTTAATTATGTTTGATATTTAGATCAATTTATTTGCTCAAATTTTTGTGAAGCATTTCTGGTGTATGTGACTCACCTGTGTTCACCTGCAGGTGGGGGATCGGGAGGGTAGGGGAGGGGGTGGAGATTTATGGGAGCCACTCACCTGTGTTCACCTGCAGGTGTCGTGGATCAGGCAGAGGGACCTACACATCCTCACTGTTGGGATCTTCACCTACACAAGTGATGACAGGTTCCAGGTGAGTCAAGCTTTATGGAAGCAGACGACTGCAGACTTAAGGTGAGTTGTCAGTTTAGTCTGTGTTGAGCTGCGCTAGAGGAGACACGTCCCTGGTTAGTCACGCTCAACACTAATGATGTTAGCGCTCCATGACCACCAGTTAATGGAGCGCTAACAGCAATAGCCTGGTTAATCAGGCACTCACCAGAAAAACCTGTCCCCATTTCGGACTGTGGGAATGAGAGGAGTTTTACAACCCACCACAGGTAGTCTGTCTCTGGTACTGGTGTTTCCTTTTATCCATAGTCCTAGTACTCATAGTCGCTTACTAGTATCCAAATTTCTCTCTAGTTCCCCAGGGCCTTTCCTAGTACCCCGAGTTCCTAGTACCAAGGGTTCTCTGCTAGTACCCCAGGTCCTTTCCTAGCATCCAAGGTTATATTTTTCATTACCTCAGTCCATTCTTATTGCCCCAGACACATCCTAGTTCCATGGGTTATTTTCATGGTATTCCTGGTCTTATCTTATTATGCCATCATGTCTTTTCCTAGTACCTAAAGTTCTACTACTACCAGGACTTTTTTTGTATTCCAGATTATTTTCTCAGTACTCTAAGTGTCGAGTAGTCTTACGTAGGGCTTCAGCTATTTTTTTTCTTGACCCAAGTATTTTACTTGTAACCCCAGGCATTTCCTAGCTAGCACCTCTTCCTTGTATCCTGGAAAATGGAATGGTAAGTGCAATGGCAAGTGGAATGGTAAGTGGGAGGGTAAGTCAGTGAAAGACCTCGGTCATAGACCCAGACCTCAGGTTAACAGGTCAACATGACAAAAAAAACCCGCGTCAGGAAACGTTTGTGAAAATACTTAATGTGAACGCATTTGGATGCGAGTGACACGAATCCTGGAACCAGTTATAACGCTCAGAACTGTGTGACACAGCATGGTGGAGACCACTGTGCATCAGGCGGAGTCAGGATCCGTCAGCGCTCCCTGACTCACAGAAAGTAGCACTGGAAGCCCAGTATAGAATAAAAAGGCAGAGTACAGAGACTGGAACAAAATGTATATAAACCGCGAAAAGGAGAATGAAATTTCTAACGACATTTCGGTCCGACTTGGACCAGTTAATGGCCTAAGTCGTACCTAAACTTCGTCAAAAGTTACATTCCAGGAAGTGCGGGTGACCTGAACACTCAAAACTGGCTATATAAATCGAATTATTTTTCCACAAGATCGAGACTTCTGCAAATATCACCTGGAATGTGTTAGATATATCAACTGCAAGACACACACTGCTGCAGGACATACACTGCTGCAGGACATACACTGCTGCAGGACACACTGCTGCAGGACACACACTGCTGCAGGACATACACTGCTGCAGGACATACACTGCTGCAGGACATACACTGCTGCAGGACATACACTGCTGCAGGACATACACTGCTGCAGGACATACACTGCTGCAGGACATACACTGCTGCAGGACATACACTGCTGCAGGACATACACTGCTGCAGGACATACACTGCTGCAGGACATACACTGCTGCAGGACATACACTGCTGCAGGACATACACTGCTGCAGGACATACACTGCTGCAAGACATACACTGCTGCAGGACATACACTGCTGCAGGACATACACTGCTGCAGGACATACACTGCTGCAAGACATACACTGCTGCAGGACATACACTGCTGCAGGACATACACTGCTGCAGGACATACACTGCTGCAGGACATACACTGCTGCAAGACATACACTGCTGCAGGACATACACTGCTGCAGGACATACACTGCTGCAAGACATACACTGCTGCAGGACATACACTGCTGCAGGACATACACTGCTGCAGGACATACACTGCTGCAAGACATACACTGCTGCAGGACATACACTGCTGCAGGACATACACTGCTGCAGGACATACACTGCTGCAAGACATACACTGCTGCAGGACATACACTGCTGCAGGACAAACACTGCTGCAGGACACAAACTGCTGCAGGACATTGCTGCAGGACACACACTGCTGCAGGACACACACTGCTGCAGGACACACAGTGCTGCAGGACATACACTGCTGCAGGACACACACTGCTGCAGGACATACACTGCTGCAGGACACACACTGCTGCAGGACACACACTGCTGCAGGACATACACTGCTGCAGGACACACACTGCTGCAGGACATACACTGCTGCAGGACACACACTGCTGCAGGACATACACTGCTGCAGGACACACACTGCTGCAGGACATACACTGCTGCAGGACACACACTGCTGCAGGACAAACACTGCTGCAGGACACACACTGCTGCAGGACATACACTGCTGCAGGACATACACTGCTGCAGGACACACACTGCTGCAGGACAAACACTGCTGCAGGACATTGCTGCAGGACACACACTGCTGCAGGACACATACTGCTGAGGACACACAGTGCTGCAGGACATACACTGCTGCAGGACACACACTGCTGCAGGACATACACTACTGCAGGACATACACTGTTGCAGGACACACACTGCTGCAGGACATACACTGCTGCAGGACACACACTGCTGCAGGACATACACTGCTGCAAGACACACACTGCTGCAGGACATACACTGCTGCAGGACACACACTGCTGCAGGACATACACTGCTGCAGGACACACACTGCTGCAGGACATACACTGCTGCAGGACACACACTGCTGCAGGACATACACTGCTGCAGGACACACACTGCTGCAGGACACACACTGCTGCAGGACACACACTGCTGCAGGACACACACTGCTGCAGGACACACACTGCTGCAGGACAAACACTGCTGCAGGACATTGCTGCAGGACACACACTGCTGCAGGACACATACTGTTGCAGGACACACAGTGCTGCAGGACATACACTGCTGCAGGACACACACTGCTGCAGGACATACACTACTGCAGGACATACACTGTTGCAGGACACACACTGCTGCAGGACATACACTGCTGCAGGACACACTGCTGCAGGACATACACTGCTGCAAGACACACACTGCTGCAGGACATACACTGCTGCAGGACACACACTGCTGCAGGACATAGACTGCTGCAGGACAAACACTGCTGCAGGACACAAACTGCTGCAGGACATTGCTGCAGGACACACACTGCTGCAGGACACACACTGCTGCAGGACACACAGTGCTGCAGGACATACACTGCTGCAGGACACACACTGCTGCAGGACATACACTGCTGCAGGACATACACTGCTGCAGGACACACACTGCTGCAGGACATACACTGCTGCAGGACACACACTGCTGCAGGACATACACTGCTGCAGGGCATACACTGCTGCAGGACACACACTGCTGCAGGACACACAGTGCTGCAGGACATATACTGCTGCAGGACACACACTGCTGCAGGACAAACACTGCTGCAGGACACACACTGCTGCAGGACATACACTGCTGCAGGACAAACACTGCTGCAGGACACACACTGCTGCAGGGGATTGCTGCAGGACACACACTGCTGCAGGACACACACTGCTGCAGGACACACAGTGCTGCAGGACATACACTGCTGCAGGACACACACTGCTGCAGGACATACACTGCTGCAGGACACCCACTGCTGCAGGACATACTCTGCTGCAGGACAAACACTGCTGCAGGACACACACTGCTGCAGGACATACACTGCTGCAGGACACACACTGCTGCAGGACATACACTGCTGCAGGACACACACTTCTGCAGGACATACACTGCTGCAGGACACACACTGCTGCAGGACATACACTGCTGCAGGACACACACTGCTGCAGGACAAACACTGCTGCAGGACATACACTGCTGCAGGACACACACTGCTGCAGGACATACACTGCTGCAGGACACACACTGCTGCAGGACATACACTGCTGCAGGACACACACTGCTGCAGGACATACACTGCTGCAGGACACACACTGCTGCAGGACATACACTGCTGCAGGACACACACTGCTGCAGGACATACACTGCTGCAGGACACACACTGCTGCAGGACACACAGTGCTGCAGGACACACAATGCTGCAAGACACATAGTGCTGCAGGACACGCAGTGCTGCAAAACACACAGTGCTGCAGGACACACAGTGTTGCAGGACACACAGTGCTGCAGGACACACAGTGCTGCAGAACACACAGTGCTGCAGGACACAGTGCTGCAGGACACAGTGCTGCAGGACACACAGTACTGCAGGACACACAGTGCTGCAGGACACAGTGCTGCAGGACACATAGTGCTGCAGGATACACAGTGCTGCAGGAAAACAAAGCTGCAGGACACACAGTGCTGCAGGACACACAGTGCTGCAGGACACACAATGCTGCAGGACACAGAGTGTTGAAGGACACAGTGCTGTATGACACACAATGCTGCAGGACACATAGTGCTGCAGGACACAGAGCTGCAGGACACAGTGCTACAGGACATAAAGTGCTGCAGAACACACATTGTTGCAGGACACACAGTGCTGCAGGACACACAGTGCTGTAGGACACACAGTGCTGTAGGACACACAGTGCTGTAGGACACACAGTGCTGCAGGACACACAATACTGCACGACACACAGTACCGTAGTTAACGAAGAACCTACAAGACACACAGTGCTGCAGGACACACAGTGCTGCAGGACACACAGTACTCCAGGACACACAGTGCTGCAGGACCCACAGTGCTGCAGGACACACAGTGCTGCAGGACACACAGTGCTGCAGGACACACAGTGCTGCAAGACACACAGTGCTGCAGGACACACAGTGCTGCAGGACACACAGGGCAGCAGGACACACAGTGCTGCAGGACACACAGTGCTGCAGGACACACACTGCTGCAGGACACACAATGGTGCAGGTCACACAGTACTGCAGGATACACAGTAGTGCAGGATACACAGTACTGCAGGACACACAGTGTTGCAGGACACACAGAGCTGCAGGACACACAGTGCTGCAGGACACACAATATTGCTGGACACAGTGTTGCAAGACACATAGTGCTGCAGGACACACAGTGCTGCAGGACACACAGTGCTGCAGGACACACAGTGCTGCATGACACACAGTGCTGCAGGACACACAGTGCTGCAGGACATAGTGCTGCAATACACAGTGCTGCAGGGCACACAGTGCTGCAGAACACACATTGCTGCAGGACACAGTGCTGCAGGACACAGTGCTGCAGGACGCAGTGCTGCAGGACACACAATGCTGCAGGACACATAGTGCTGCAGGACACAGTGCTGCAGGACACATAGTGCTGCAGGACATACAGAGCTGCAGAACACACAGTGTTGCAGGACACACAGTGCTGCAGGACACACAGTGCTGTAGGACACACAGTGCTGCAGGACACACAGTACTCCAGGACACACAGTGCTGCAGGACACAGTGCTGAAGGACACAGTGTTGCAGGGCACACTGCTGCAGGACACACAATACTGCAGGACACACAGTGTAGAAGAACACACATTGCTGGAGGACGCACAATACTGCAGGACACACAGTGCTGCAGGACTCAGTGCTGCAGGACACACAGTGCTGCAGGACACACAGTGCTGCAGGACACACAGTGCTACAGGACACAGTGCTGCAGGACACAGTGCTGCAGGACACACAGTGCTGCAGGACACACAATATTGCTGGACACAGTGTTGCAAGACACACAGTGCTGCAGGACACACAGTGCTGCAGGACACACAGTACTCCAGGACACACAGTGCTGCAGGACACAGTGCTGAAGGACAAAGTGTTGCAGGGCACACAGTGCTGCAGGACACACAATACTGCAGGACACACAGTGTAGAAGAACACACATTGCTGGAGGACGCACAATACTGCAGGACACACAGTGCTGCAGGACTCAGTGCTGCAGGACACACAGTGCTGCAGGACACACAGTGCTGCAGGACACACAGTGCTACAGGACACAGTGCTGCAGGACACAGTGCTGCAGGACACACAGTGCTGCAGGACACACAATATTGCTGGACACAGTGTTGCAAGACACACAGTGCTGCAGGACACACAGTGCTGCAGGACACACAGTACTCCAGGACACACAGTGCTGCAGGACACAGTGCTGAAGGACAAAGTGTTGCAGGGCACACAGTGCTGCAGGACGCACAATACTGCAGGACACACAGTACCATAGTTAACACAGAACCTACAACACACAGTACAGCAGGACACACAGTGCTGCAGGACGCACAGTACCGTAGTTAACACAGAACCTGCAGGACACACAGTGCTGCAGGACACACAGTGCTGCAGGACACACAATACTGCAGGACACACAGTGCAGCAGGACACCTAGTGCTGCAGGACATACAATACTGCTTGACGCACAGTACCATAGTTAACTCAGAACCTGCAGGACACACAGTACTGAAGGACACACAGTACTGCAGGACGCACAGTACCGTAGTTAACACAGAACCTGCAGGACACACAGCACTGCAGAACACACAGTATTGCAGGACACATAGAGCTGCAGGACACACAGTACTGGAGGACACACAGTACTGAAGGACACACAGTACTGCAGGACACACAGTGTTGAAGGACACACAGTACAGAAGGATACACAGTGCTGCAAGACACAGAGTAATGCAGGACTCAATGCTGCAGGACACACTGTACTGCAGGACACACAGTACTGGATGACACAATGCTGCGGGACACACAGTACTTTAGGATACACAGTGGAGGACACACAGTGGTGCAGGACACACAATACTGCAGGACACACAGTACTGAAGGACACAGTATTGCAGGACACAATGCTGCAGGACACACAGTACTGCAGGACACACAGTGCTGTAGGACACACAATGCTGCAGGACACACAGTGCTGCAAGACATACAGTGCTGCAGGACACACATTACTGCAGGTTACACAGTGGTGCAGGACACACAGTGGTGCAGGACACACAGTACTGCGGGACACACAGTGCTGCAGGACACAGTGGTGCAGGACACACAGTGGTGCAGGACACAGTACTGCAGGACACACAGTACTGCAGGACACACAGTACTGCAGGACATAGAGTGCTGCAGGACACACAGTTCTGCAGGACACACAGTACTGCAGGACACAGTGCTGCAGGACACACAGTGCTGCAGGACAGACAATACTGCTGGACACAGTTTTGCAGGACACACAGTGCTG
The DNA here is from genome assembly GCF_038502225.1 of Cherax quadricarinatus. Taxonomy (NCBI): domain Eukaryota; kingdom Metazoa; phylum Arthropoda; class Malacostraca; order Decapoda; family Parastacidae; genus Cherax; species Cherax quadricarinatus. The sequence goes on from NC_091319.1 coordinate 36,803,454, forward strand.
CAGGACACACAATACAGCAGGACACAAAGTGCAGCAGGACACATAGTACAGCAGGACACACAAAACTGCAGGTCACACAGAGCTGTAGGACACAGTGCTGCAGGACACACAGTACCGTAGTTAACACAGAACCTGCAGGACACATAGCACTGCAGGACACACAGTACTGTAGGACACAGTGCTGGAGGACACATAGCACTGCAGGACACACAGTGCTGCAGGACACAGCGCTTCAAGACACACCGCGCTGCAAGAAACACAGTACTGGACGACAGACAGTGCTGCAGGACACACAGTATTGCAGGACGCACAGTACTGATGGACACATAGTGCTGCAGGACACACAGTACTGCAGGACACTCAGTGCTGCAGGGCACACAGTAATACAGGACACACAGTGATGCAGGGCACACTATACTTTAGTTAACACAGAACCTGAAGGACACGTGGTACTGCAGGACACAGTACTGCAGGACACACATAACTGCAGGACACACGGTACTGGAGGGCACAGTACTGCTGGACACACAGTACTGCAGGGCATACAGTACTGCAGGACACAATGCTGCAGGACACACAGTACTCCAGACACAATACTGCAGGACACACAGTGCAGCAGAACACACATTGCGGCAGGACACACAGTACTGCAGGACGCAATACTGCAGGAGACACAATACACAATACTGCAGAACACACATTGCTGCAGGGCACACAGAACTGCAGGACACAATACTGCAGGACAAACAGTACTGCAGGACACACAGTACTGCAGGACACAATACTACTGGATACACAGTGCTGCAGGACACAGTACCGTAGCTAACACGGAACCTGCAGGACACACAATGCTGCAGGACACACAGCGCTGCAGGGCACACAGTGCTGCAGGACACACAGTGCTGCATGGCACACTGTGCTGCAGGACATACAGTACTGAAGGACACACTGTGCTGCAAGACACACAATGCTGCAGGACACACAGTACAACAGGACACTTAATGGTACAGGACACACAATACTGCAGGGCACACAGTGCTGCAGGGCATAGTACTGCAGGACACACAGTACTGCAGGACGCACAGTACCGTAGTTAACACAGAACCTGCAGGACACACAGTACTGCAGGACACACAGTGCTGCAGGACACACAGTACTCCAGGACACACAGTACTGAAGGACACACAGTAATGCAGGACACACAGTACTGCAGGACACACAGTGCTGTAGGACACACAGTACTCCAGGACACACAATACTGCAGGACACACAGTACTACTGGACACACAGTACTGCAGGACACACAGTGCTGCAGGACACACAGTATTGCAGGACACACAGTGCTGCAGGGCACAAAGTACTGCAACACACACAGTGTTGCAGGACACACTGTACTACAGGACACACAGTACTGCAGGACACACTGTACTGCAGGACACACAGTTCTGCAGGACACACAGTACTGCAGCATAAACAATACTGCAGGACACACAGTACTGCAGGACACACAGTTTTGCAGGACACACAGTACTGCAGCATAAACAATACTGCAGGACACACAGTACTGAAGGGCACACAGTACTGCAGAACACACAGTACTGCAGGACACACAGTGCTGAAGGACACACCGTATTGCAGAACACACAGTGCTGCAGGGCACAAAGTGCTGCAACACACACAGTGCTGCAGGACACACGGTACTGGAAGAGACAGTACTGCACGACACACAGTACTGCAGGACACAGTACTGCAGGGCACACAGTACTGCATGACACACAGCACTTCAGGACACACGGTGCTACAGGACACAGTGCTGCAATACACACATAACTGCCGGACTCACAGTACTGCAGGACACACAGTGCTGCAGGACACACAGTACTGCAGGACACACAGTGCTGCAGGACACACAGTATTGCAGGACACACAGTGCTGCAGGGCACAAAGTACTGAAACACACACAGTGTTGCAGGACACACTGTACTGCAGGACACACAGTACTGTAGGACACACAGCACTGCAGGGCACACAGTACTGCAGGACACACAGTACTGCAGGACACACAGTACTGCAGGACACACAGTACTGCAGGACACACAGTCCTGCAGAACACACAGTTCTGCAGGACACACAGTACTGCAGCATAAACAGTACCGCAGGACACACAGTACTGCAGGACACAAAGTAGTGCAGGACACACAGAACTGCAGGACACACGGTGCTGCAGGACACACAGTGCTGCAGGACACACAATGCTGCTGGACACAGTGTTGCAGGACACACAGTGCTGCAGGACACACAGTACTGCAGGACACACAGTATTGCAGGACACACAGTGCTGCAGGGCACAAAGTACTGCAACACACACAGTGCTGCAGGACACACAGTAGTGCATGACACACAGTACTGCAGGACACACAGTACTGCATGACACAAAGTACTGCAGGACAAACAGTACTGCAGGACACACAGTACTGCAGGACACACAGTACTGCAGGACACACAGTACTGCAGGACACTCAGTACTGCAGGACACACAGTACTACAGGACACACAGTACTGCAGTACAAACAGTACTGCAGGACACTCAGTACTGCAGGACACACAGTACTGCAGGACACTCAGTACTGCAGGACACACAGTACTGCATGACACAAAGTACTGCAGGGCAAACAGTACTTCAGGACACACAGTACTGCAGGACACACAGTACTGCAGGACACACAGTACTGCAGGACACTCAGTACTGCAGGACACACAGTACTGCAGGACACTCAGTGCTGCAAGACACACAGTGCTGCAGGACACACAATGCTGCTGGACACAGTGTAGCAGGACACATAGTGCTGCAAGACACACAATACTGCAGGACACACAGTCCAGCAGGACACACAGCGCAGCAAGAAACACAGTACTGGACGACACACAGTGCTGCAGGACACACAGTATTGCAGGACGCACAGTACTAAAGGACACACAGTGCTGCAGGACACACAGTACTGCAGTACAAACAGTACTGCAGGACACACAGTACTGTAGGACACACAGTACTGCAGGACACACAGTACTGCAGGACACACAGTGCTGCAGGAGACACAGTGCTGCAGGACACACAATGCTGCTGCACACAGTGTTGCAGGACACACAGTGCTGCAGGACACACAATACTGCAGGACACACAGTCCAGCAGGACGCACAGTACTGCAGGACACACAATACTGCAGGTCACACAAAGCTGCAGGACTCAGTGCTGCAGGACACTCAGTACCGTATTTAACACAGAACCTGCAGGACACACAGGACTGCAGGACACACAATACTGTTGGACACAGTGCTTGAGGACACACGGTACTACAGGACACACAGTACTGAAGGACACACAGTACTGCAGGACACACAGTACTGCAGGACACACAGTACTGCAGGACACACAGTGCTGCAGGACACACACAGTGCTGCAGGACACACAATGCCGCTGCACACAGTGTTGCAGGACACACAGTGCTGCAGGACATACAGTACTACAGGTACACAGTACTGCAGGACACAATGCTGCTGGACACACAGTACTGCAGGATACACAGTGCTGCAGGACACACAGTATTGCAGAACACACACTACTGCAGGACACTCAGTACTGCAGGACACATAATACGGCAGGACACACAATACTGCAGGACACAGTACTGCAGGACACACAGAACTGCAGGACACAGTACTGCAGGACACACAGTTCTGCAGGACACAGCACTGCAGGACACACAGTGCTGTAGGACACACAGTACTGCAGGACACAGTACTGTAGAACACACAGTACTGCAGGACACACAGTACTGCAGGACACACTGTACTGCAGGACACAGTACTGCAGGACACAGTACTGCAGAACACACAGTACAACAGGACACACAGTCTGCAGGACACAATGTTGCAGGACACACAGTACTGCAGGATACAAAGTGGTGCAGGACACACAGAACTGCATTACACACAGTGGTGCAGGACACACAGAACTGCATTACACACAGTGCTGCAGGACACACTGCTGCAGGATACAAAGTACTGCAGGACACAAAATGCTGTAAGACACACATTGTTGCAAGAGATACAGTGCTGCAGGACACACAGTGCTGCAGAACACACAATACTGCAGGACACACAGTGCTGGAGAACACATGGTAGTGAAGGACACACAGTACTGCAGGACACACAGTGCAGCAGGACACACGGTACTGGAAGACACAGTACAGCAGGACACACAGTACTGTATGACACAGTACTGCAGGACACAGTACTGTAGGACACACAGTGCTGCAGGACACACGGTACTGGAAGGCACAGTACTTCAGGACACACAGTACTGCATGACACATTACTGCAGGACACACAGTACTTCAGGACACAGTACTGCAGGACACGCAGTACTGCAGGACTGACAGTACTGCAGGACTCAGTACTGCAGGACCCACAGTACTGCAGGACACACAGTACTGCAGGACACACAGTATTGCAGGCCGCACAGTACTGCAGGCCACACAGTCCTGCAGGACACACAGTACTGCAGGACACAGTGCTGCAGGACACGCAGTACTGCAGGACTGACAGTACTGCAGGACTCAGTACTGCAGGACCCACAGTACTGCAGGACACACAGTACTGCAGGACACACAGTACTGCAGGACACACAGTACTGCAGGAAACACAGTACTGCAGGACACAGCACTGCAGGACACTCAGCACTGCAGGACACACAGCACTGCAGGACACAGTAATGCAGGACACACAGTCCTGCAGGGCACACAGTACTGCAGGACACAGTACTGCAGGACACGCAGTACTGCAGGACTAACAGTACTGCAGGACACACAGTACTGCAGGACACACAGTGCTGCAGGACACCCAGTATTGCAGAACAAACAGTGCTTCAGGGCACAGAGTACTGCAACACAGACAGTGTTGCAGGACACACAGTACTGCAGGACACACAGTACTGCAGGACACACAGTACTGTAGGACACACAGTACTGCAGGACACAGAGTACTGCAGAACACACATTACTGCAGGACACAAAGTACTGCAGGACACACAGTACTGCAGGACACACAGTGCTGCAGGACACACAGTATTGCAGAACACACAGTACTGCAGGACACACAGTACTGCAGGACACACAGTATTGCAGGACACACAGTACTACATGAAACACAGTATTGCAGGACACACAGTACTGCAGAACACATAGTGCTGCAGGACACGCAGCATTGCAGAACACACAGTACTGCAGGACACACAGAACTGCAGGACACACAGTGCTGCAGGACATACAGTACTGCAGGACACACAGTGTTGCAGGACTCACAGTACTGCAGGACACACAGTACTGCAGTACACACAGTGCTCCAGGACACACAGTATTGCAGAACACACAGTACTGAAGGACACACAGTACTGCAGGACACACAGTACTGCAGGACTCTCGATACTGCAGGACGCAGAGTGCTGCAGGATACACAGTACTGCAGGACGCACAGTGCTGCAGGACACTCAGACTGCAGGACACAGTACTGCAGGACACACAATACTGCAGGACACAGTACTGCAGGACACACATTACTACAGGACACTCAGACTGCAGGACACAGTACTGCAGGACACACAATACTGCAGGACACAGTACTGCAGGACACACATTACTGCAGGACACAATTTTGCCGGACACTCAGTACTGCAGAGCACAGTACTGCAGGACAAACAGTACTGCAAGACACACAGTACTGTAGGACAGTATTGCAGGCCGCACAGTACTGCAGGCCACTCAGTCCTGCAGGACACACAGTACTGCAGGACACAGTACTGCAGGACACGCAGTACTGCAGGACTAACAGTACTGCAGGACTCAGTACTGCAGGACCCACAGTACTGCAGGACACACAGTACTGCAGGACACACAGTACTGCAGGACACACAGTACTGCAGGACACACAGTGCTGCAGGACACCCAGTATTGCAGAACAAACAGTGCTTCAGGGCACAGAGTACTGCAACACAGACAGTGTTGCAGGACACACAGTACTGCAGGACACACAGTACTGCAGGACACACAGTACTGTAGGACACACAGTACTGCAGGACACAGAGTACTGCAGAACACACATTACTGCAGGACACAAAGTACTGCAGGACACACAGTACTGCAGGACACACAGTGCTGCAGGACACACAGTATTGCAGAACACACAGTACTGCAGGACACACAGTACTGCAGGACACACAGTATTGCAGGACACACAGTACTACATGAAACACAGTATTGCAGGACACACAGTACTGCAGAACACATAGTGCTGCAGGACACGCAGCATTGCAGAACACACAGTACTGCAGGACACACAGAACTGCAGGAAACACAGTACTGCAGGACACAGCACTGCAGGACACTCAGTACTGCAGGACACACAGCACTGCAGGACACAGTAATGCAGGACACACAGTCCTGCAGGACACACAGTACTGCAGGACACAGTACTGCAGGACACGCAATACTGCAGGACTAACAGTACTGCAGGACACACAGTACTGCAGGACACACAGTGCTGCAGGACACCCAGTATTGCAGAACAAACAGTGCTTCAGGGCACAGAGTACTGCAACACAGACAGTGTTGCAGGACACACAGTACTGCAGGACACACAGTACTGCAGGACACACAGTACTGTAGGACACACAGTACTGCAGGACACAGAGTACTGCAGAACACACATTACTGCAGGACACAAAGTACTGCAGGACACACAGTACTGCAGGACACACAGTGCTGCAGGACACACAGTATTGCAGAACACACAGTACTGCAGGACACACAGTACTGCAGGACACACAGTATTGCAGGACACACAGTACTACATGAAACACAGTATTGCAGGACACACAGTACTGCAGAACACATAGTGCTGCAGGACACGCAGCATTGCAGAACACACAGTACTGCAGGACACACAGAACTGCAGGAAACACAGTACTGCAGGACACAGCACTGCAGGACACTCAGTACTGCAGGACACACAGCACTGCAGGACACAGTAATGAAGGACACACAGTACTGCAGGACACACAGTACTACAGGACACACAGTACTGCAGGACACAGTACTGCAGGACACACAGTACTGCAGGAGACACAGTACTATAGGACACAGATCTGCAGGACACATAGTACTGCAGGACACACAGTACTGCAGGACACAGTACTGCAGGACACACAGTACTGCAGGACACACAGTGCTGCAGGACACAAAGTTTGCAGGACAAACAGTACTGCAGGACACACAGTACTGCAGGACACAGTAATGAAGGACACACAGTACTGCAGGACACACAGGACTGCAGGACACACAGTACTGCAGGACACAGTACTGCAGGACACACAGTACTGCAGGACACACAGTACTGTAGGACACAGTTCTGCAGGACACACAGTACTGCAGGACACACAGTACTGCAGGACACACAGTACTGCAGGACACACAGTACTGCAGGACACACCGTATTGCAGGATACACAGTACTGCAGGACACTCAATACTTCAGGACACACAGTACTTCAGGACACAGTTCTGCAGGACACACAGTACTACAGGACACACAGTACTGCAGGACGCACAGTACTGCAGGACACACAGTACCGTAGCTAACACGGAACCTGCAGGACACACAGTGCTGCAGGGCACACAGTGCTGCAGGACACACAGTGCTGCAGGGCACACTGTGCTGCAGGACATAAAGTGCTGAAGGACACACAGTGCTGCAGGACACACAGTAAAACAGGACACTTATTTGTGCAGGACACACAATACTGCAGGGCACACAGTGCTGCAGGGCACAGTACTGCTGGGCACACAGTACTGCAGGACGCACAGTACCGTAGTTAACACAGAACATGCAGGACACAAAGTAATACAGGACACACAGTTCTGCAAGACACACAGTAATGCAGGATACACAGTACTGCAGGACACACAATACTGCAGGACACAGTACTGCAGGACACACAGTACTGCAAGACACACAGTGATGCAGGGCACACTCTGCTGCAGGACACAGTACTGCAGGACACACAGTACTGCAGGACACAGTACTGCAGGACACACAGTACTTCAGGACACACAGTACTGCAGGACACAATGCTGCAGGACACACAGTACTGCAAGACACACATTTCTGCAGAACACACATTGCTGCAGGACACACAGAACTGCAGGACACAATACTGCAGGACAAACAGTACTGCAGGACACACAGTACTGCAGGACACACAGTATTGCAGGACACACAGTATTGCAGAACACAATACTGCTGGACACACGGTGCTGCAGGACACACAGTACCGTAGATAACACAGAACCTGCAGGACACACAGTACTGCATGACACACAGCACTTCAGGACAAACAGTGCCTCAGGACACAGTGCTGCAATACACACAGAACTGCCGGACACACAGCAGTACAGGACACACAGTGCTGCAAGACACACAGTACTGCAGGACACACAGTGCTGCAGAGCACACAGTATTGCAGGACACACAGTGCTGCAGGGCACAAAGTACTGGAACACACACAGTGTTGCAGGACACACAGTACTGCAGGACACACAACACTGCAGGACACACAGCACTGCAGGACACACAGTACTGCAGGACACACAGTACTGCAGGACACACAGTACTGCAGGACACACAGCACTGCAGGACACACAGTACTGCAGGACACACAGTACTGCAGGACACACAGTACTGCAGGACACACAGCACTGCAGGACACACAGTACTACAGGACACACAGTGCTGCAAGACACACAGTACTGCAGGACACACAGTGCTGCAGAGCACACAGTATTGCAGGACACACAGTGCTGCAGGACACACAGTACTGCAGGACACACAGTGCTGCAGAGCACACAGTATTGCAGGACACACAGTGCTGCAGGGCACAAAGTACTGGAACACACACATTGTTGCAGGACATACAGTACTGCAGGACACACAACACTGCAGGACACACAGCACTGCAGGACACACAGTACTGCAGGACACACAGTGCTGCAGGACACACAGTGTTGCAGGATACACAGTGTTGCAGGACACACAGTGCTGCAGGACACACAGTGTTGCAGAACACACAGTACTGCAGGACACACAGTACTGCAAGACACACAGTACTGCAGGACACACAGTACTGCAGGACACAGTACTGCAGGATACACAATACTGCAGGACACACAGTGCTGCAGGACACACAGTATTGCAGAACACACAGTACTGCAGGACACTCAGTACTGCAGGACACACAATACTGCAGGACACACAGTACTGGAGGAGACAGTACTGCAGGACACACAGAACTGCAGGACACAGTACTGCAGGACATAAAGAACTGCAGGACACAGTACTGCAGGACACACAGTTCTGCAGGACACACAGTACTGCAGGACACTCAGTACTGCAGGATACACAATACTGCAGGACACACAGAACTGCAGGACACAGTACTGCAGGACACACAATACTGCAGGACACAGTACTGCAGGACAAACAGAACTGCAGGACACAGTAGTGCAGGACACACAGTACTGCAGGACGCACAGTACTGCAGGACACACTGTACTGCAGGACAGAGTACTGCAGGACACAGTACTGCAGAACACACAGTACTACAGGACACACAGTACTGCACCACACAATGCTGCAGGACACACAGTACTGCAGGATACACAGTGGTGCAGGACACACAGAACTGCAGAACACACAGTGCTGCAGGACACAGAGCTGCAGGACACACAGTACTGCAGGACACAAAATGCTGTAGGACACTCATTGCTGCAAGAAATAATGTGCTGCAGGACACACAGTGCTGCAGGACACAAAATACTGCAAGACACATAGGGCTGCAGGACACACAGTACTGCAGGACACACAGTACTGCAGGACACACAGTGTTCCAGGACTCACAGTACTGCAGGACACACAGTACTGCAGGACACACAGTGCTCCAGGACTCACAGTACTGCAGGACACACAGTACTGCAGGACTCTCAATGCTGCAGGACACACAGTGCTGCAGGATACACAGTACTGCAGGACACATAGTGCTGCAGGACACACAGTATTGCAGAACACAGTACTGCAGGACACACAGTACTGCATTACACAATACTGCAGGACACACAGTACTGCAGGACACTCAGACTGCAGGACACAGTATTGCATGACACACAATACTGCAGGACACAGTACTGCAAGACACACAGTACTGCAGGACACAGTACTGCAGGACACACAGTACTGCAGGACACAGTACTGCAGGACACACAGTACTGCAGGACACACAGTACTGCAGGACACAGTATTGCAGGACACAGTACTGAAGGACACACAGTACTGCAGGACACACAGTACTGCAGGACACAGTCCTGCAGGACACACAGTACTGCAGGACACACAGTACTGCAGGACACACAGTACTGCAGGACACACAGTTCTGCAGGACACACAGTACTGCAGGACACACAGTACTGCAGGACAGACAGTGCTGCAGGACACACAGTATTGCAGAACACACAGTGCTGCAGGGCACAGAGTACTGCAACACACAGTGTTGCACGACACACACTACTGCAGGACACACAGTACTGCAGGACACACAGTACTGTAGGACACACAGTACTGCAGGACACACAGTACAGCAGGACACACGGTAATGCAGGACACACAGTGCTGCAGGACACACAGTACTGCAAAACACACAGTACTGCAGGACACAAAGTACTGCAGGACACACAGTACTGCAGGACACACAGTGCTGCAGGACACACAGTATTGCAGAACACACAGTACTGCAGGACACACAGTACTGCATGACACACAGTACTGCAGGACACACAGTACTGCAGAACACACAGTGCTGCAGGACACGCAGCATTGCAGAACACACAGTACTGCAGGACACACAGTACTGCAGGACACACAGTACTGCAGGACACACAGTACTGCAGGACACAGCACTGCAGGACACAGTGCTGCAGGACACAGTGCTGCAGGACACACAGTTCTGCAGGACACACAGTACTGCAGGACACAGTAATGCAGGATACACAGTACTGCAGGACACACAGTACTGCAGGACACACAGTACTGCAGGACACAGTACTGCAGGACACACAGTACTGCAGGAGACACAGTACTGTAGGACACAGTTCTGCAGGACACACAGTGCTGCAGGACACACAGTACTGCAGGACACAGTACTGCAGGACACACTGTACTGCAGGACACACAGTACTGCAGGACACAAAGTACTGCAGGACACAGTAATAAAGGACACACAGTACTGCAGGACACACAGTACTGCAGGACACACAGTACTGCAGGACACAGTACTGCAGGACGCACAGTACTGCAGGACACACAGTACTGTAGGACACAGTACTTCAGGACACACAGTACTGCAGGACACACAGTACTGCAGGACACAGTACTGCAGGACACACAGTACTGCAGGACACACAGTACTGCAATACACAGTACTGCAGGACACACAGTACTGCAGGACACAGTACTGCAGGACACACAGTACCGCAGGACACACAGTACTGCAGGACACACCGTATTGCAGGACACACAGTACTGCAGGACACACAGTACTGCAGGACACAGAGTTCTTCAGGACACAGTACTGCAGGACACACAGTACTGCAGGACACACAGTACTGCAGGACGCACAGTACTGCAGGGCACACAGTACTACAGGACACACAGTACTGCAGGACACAGTACTGCAGGACACACAGTACTGCAGGACACAGTACTGCAGGACACACAGTACTGCAGGACACAGTACTGCAGGACACACAGTACTGCAGGACACACCGTATTGCAGGACACACTGTACTGCAGGACACACAGTACTGCAGGACACACAGTACTTCAGGACACAGTACTGCAGGACACACAGTACTGCAGGACACACAGTACTGCAGGACGCAAAGTACAGCAGGACACACAGTACTACAGGACACACTGTACTGTAGGACACAGTACTGCGGGACACACAGTACTGCAGGACACACAGTACTGCAGGCTACACAGTACTGCAGGACACACAGTACTGCAGGACACAGTACTGCAGGACACAGTGCTGCAGGACACACAGTAATGCAGGACACACAGTATTGCAGAACACAGTATTGCAGGACACACAGTACTGCAGGACACACAGTACTGTAGGACACAGTACTGCAGGACACACAGTACTGCAGGACACACAGTACTGCAGGACACACAGTACTGCAGAACACACCGCACTGCAGGACACACAGTACTGCAGGACACACAGTACTGCAGGACACACTGTACTGCAGGGCGCACTGTACTGCAGGACACAGTACTGCAGGACACACAGTACTGCAGGATACACAGTACTGCAGGACACACAGTACTGCAGGACACAGTACTGCGGGACACACAGTACTGCAGGACACAGTACTGCAGGACACGCAGTACTGCAGGACACACAGTACTGCAGGACACACAGTACTGCAGGACACACAGTACTGCAGGACACACTAATGCAGGACACACAGTACTGCAGGACACACAGTACTGCAGGACACACAGTACTGGAGGACACAGTACTGCAGGACACACAGTAATGCAGGACACACAGTACTGTAGTACACAGTGCTGCAGGACACACAATACTGCAGGACACACAGTAGTGCAGGACACACAGCAATAGCTGAAAACAATTAGACCAATGATTTTGGTGCAGGTGTCAGCCAGCTTGCCAACAACAGCTGGTGTCAGGGATCACTACTGTGTCAGCCAGCTGGCTAACAACAGCTGGTGTCAGGGATCACTACTGTGTCAGCCAGCTTGCCAACAACAGCTGGTGTCTGGGATCACTACTGTGTCAGCCAGCTGGCTAACAACAGCTGGTGTCAAGGATCACTAGTGTGTCAGCCAGCTGGCCAACAACAGCTGGTGTCAGGGATCACTACTGTGTGAGCCAGCTGGCCAACAACAGCTGGTGTCAGGGATCACTACTGTGTCAGGCAGCTGGCCAACAACAGCTGGTGTCAGGGATCACTACTCTGTCAGCCAGCTGGCAAACAACAGCTGGTGTCAGTGATCACTATTGTGTCAACTAGCTGACCAACAACAGCTGGTGTCAGGGATCACTACTGTGCCAACCAGCTGACCAACAACAGCTGGTGTCAGGAATCACTACTGTGTCAGCCAGCTGGCCAACAACAGCTGGTGTCATGGATCACTACTGTGTCAGCCAGCTGGCTAACAACAGCTGGTGTCAGGGATCACTACTGTGTCAGCCAGCTGGCTAACAACAGCTGGTGTCAGGAATCACTACTGTGTCAGCCAGCTGGCCAACAACAGCTGATGTCAGGGATCACTACAATGTCAGCCAGCTGGCCAACAACAGCTGGTGTCAGGGATCACTACTGTGTCAGCCAGCTGACCAACAACAGCTGGTGTTTCTGATCACTACTGTGTCAACCAGATGGCCAACAACAGCTGGTGTAAGGGATCACTACTGTGTCATCCAGCTGGCCAACAACAGCTGGTGTCAGGGATCACTACTCTGTCAGCCAGCTGGCAAACAACAGCTGGTGTCAGTGATCACTATTGTGTCAACTAGCTGACCAACAACAGCTGGTGTCAGGGATCACTACTGTGCCAACCAGCTGACCAACAACAGCTGGTGTCAGGAATCACTACTGTGTCAGCCAGCTGGCCAACAACAGCTGGTGTCATGGATCACTACTGTGTCAGCCAGCTGGCTAACAACAGCTCGTGTCAGGGATCACTACTGTGTTAGCCAGCTGGCTAACAACAGCTGGTGTCAGGAATCACTACTGTGTCAGCCAGCTGGCCAACAACAGCTGGTGTCAGGGATCACTACTGTGTCAGCCAGCTGGCCAACAGCAGCTGGTGTCAGGGATCACTACTGTGTCAGCCAGCTGGCCAACAACAGCTGGTGTCAGGGATCACTACTATGTCAGCCAGCTGGCCAACAACAGCTGGTGTCAGGGATCACTACTGTGTCAGCCAGCTGGCCAAAAACAGCTGGTGTTACTGATCACTACTGTGTCAACCAGATCTCCAACAACAGCTGGTGTAAGGGATCACTACTGTGTCATCCAGCTGGCCAACAACAGCTGGTGTCAGGGATCACTACTGTGTCAGCTAGCTGGCCAACAACAGCTGGTGTCAATGATCACTACTGTGTCAACCAGCTGGCCAACAACAGCTAGTGTCAGGGATCACTTCTGTGTCAGCCAGCTGGCCAACAACAGCTGGTGTCAGGGATCACTTCTGTGTCAGCCAGCTGGCCAACAACAGCTGGTATCAGGGATCACTACTGTGTCAGCCAGCTGGCCAACATCAGCTGGTGTCAGGGATTAATACTGTGTCAGCCATCTGGCCAACAACAGCTGATGTCATGGATCACTACTATGTCAGCCAGCTGGCCAAGAACAGCTGGTGTCAGGGATCTCTACTCTGTCAGCCAGCTATCTAACAATAGCTGGTGTCAGGGATCACTACTGTGTCAACCAGCTGACCAACAACAGCTGGTGTCAGGGATCACTACTCTGCCAACCAGGTGACCAACAACAGCAGGTGTCATGGATCACTACTGTGCCAACCAGCTGACCAACAACAGCTGGTGTCAGGTATCACTACTGTGTCAACCAGCTGACCAACAACAGCTGGTGTCAGCTATCACTACTGTGTCAACCAGCTGGCCAACAACAGCTGGTGTCAGGGATCACTACTGTGTCAACCAGCTGACCAACAACAGCTGGTGTCAGGGATCACTACTGTGTCAACCAGCTGGCCAACAACAGCTGGTGTCAGGGATCACTACTGTGTCAACCAGCTGACCAACAACAGCTGGTGTCAGGGATCACTACTGTGTCAACCAGCTGCCCAACAACAGCTGGTGTCATGGATCACTACTGTGTCAACCAGCTGACCAACAACAGCTGGTGTTTTGGATCACTACTGTGTCAACCAGCTGACCAACAACAGCTGGTGTTATGGATCACTATTCTGCCAACCAGCTGACCAACAACAGCTGGTGTTATGGATCACTACTGTGCCAACCAGCTGACCAACAACAGCTGGTGTTTTGGATCACTACTGTCAACCAGCTGACCAACAACAGCTGGTGTTATGGATCACTACTCTGCCAACCAGCTGACCAACAACAGCTGGTGTTATGGATCACTACCGTGACAACCAGCTGACCAACAACAGCTGGTGCCATGGATCACTACTGTATCAACCAGCTGAACGACAACAGCTGGTGTTATGGATCACTACTCTGTCAACCAGCTGACCAACAACAGCTGGTGTCATGGATCACTTCTTTGTCAAACAGCTGACCAACAGCAGCTGGTGCCTTGCACTACTGTGTCAACCAGCTGACCAACAATCCATTGTTTAGTGTTCCAGTTACAGACTCACCGCCATCACTCAGGTCCACTGGTGACAAAGGCACGTGACAGTGTCACCGCCATCACTCAGGTCCACTGGTGACAAAGGCACGTGACAGTGTCACCGCCATCACTCAGGTCCACTGGTGACAAAGGCACGTGACAGTGTCACCGTCATCACTCAGGTCCACTGGTGACAAAGGCACGTGACAGCGTCACCGCCATCACTCAGGTCCACTGGTGACAAAGGCACGTGACAGTGTCACCGCCATCACTCAGGTCCACTGGTGACAAAGGCACGCGACAGTGTCACCGCCATCACTCAGGTCCACTGGTGACAAAGGCACGTGACAGTGTCACCGCCATCACTCAGGTCCACTGGTGACAAAGGCACGTGACAGTGTCACCGCCATCACTCAGGTCCACTGGTGACAAAGGCACGTGACAGTGTCACCGCCATCACTCAGGTCCACTGGTGACAAAGGCACGTGACAGTGTCACCGCCATCACTCAGGTCCACTGGTGACAAAGGCACGTGACAGTGTCACCGCCATCACTCAGGTCCACTGGTGACAAAGGCACGTGACAGTGTCACCGCCATCACTCAGGTCCACTGGTGACAAAGGCACGTGACAGTGTCACCGCCATCACTCAGGTCCACTGGTGACAAAGGCACGTGACAGTGTCACCGCCATCACTCAGGTCCACTGGTGACAAAGGCACGTGACAGTGTCACCGCCATCACTCAGGTCCACTGGTGACAAAGGCACGTGACAGTGTCACCGCCATCACTCAGGTCCACTGGTGACAAAGGCACGTGACAGTGTCACCGCCATCACTCAGGTCCACTGGTGACAAAGGCACGTGACAGTGTAACCGCCATCACTCAGGTCAACTGGTGACAAAGGCACGTGACAGTGTCACCGCCATCACTCAGGTCCACTGGTGACAAAGGCACGTGACATTGTCACCGCCATCACTCAGGTCCACTGGTGACAAAGGCACGTGACAGTGTCACCGCCATCACTCAGGTCCACTGGTGACAAAGGCACGTGACAGTGTCACCGCCATCACTCAGGTCCACTGGTGACAAAGGCACGTGACAGTGTCACCGCCATCACTCAGGTCCACTGGTGACATAGGCACGTGACAGTGTCACCGCCATCACTCAGGTCCACTGGTGACAAAGGCACGTGACAGTGTCACCGCCATCACTCAGGTCCACTGGTGACAAAGGCACGTGACAGTGTCACCGCCATCACTCAGGTCAACTGGTGACAAAGGCACGTGACAGTGTCACCGCCATCACTCACGTCCACTGGTGACAAAGGCACGTGACAGTGTCACCGCCATCACTCAGGTCCACTGGTGACAAAGGCACGTGACAGTGTCACCGCCATCACTCAGGTCCACTGGTGACAAAGGCACGTGACAGTGTAACCGCCATCACTCAGGTCAACTGGTGACAAAGGCACGTGACAGTGTCACCGCCATCACTCAGGTCCACTGGTGACAAAGGCACGTGACAGTGTCACCGCCATCACTCAGGTCCACTGGTGACAAAGGCACGTGACAGTGTCACCGCCATCACTCAGGTCCACTGGTGACAAAGGCACGTGACAGTGTCACCGCCATCACTCAGGTCCACTGGTGACAAAGGCACGTGACAGTGTCACCGCCATCACTCAGGTCCACTGGTGACAAAGGCACGTGACAGTGTCACCGCCATCACTCAGGTCAACTGGTGACAAAGGCACGTGACAGTGTCACCGCCATCACTCAGGTCCACTGGTGACAAAGGCACGTGACAGTGTCACCGCCATCACTCAGGTCCACTGGTGACAAAGGCACGTGACAGTGTCACCGCCATCACTCAGGTCCACTGGTGACAAAGGCACGTGACAGTGTCACCGCCATCACTCAGGTCCACTGGTGACAAAGGCACGTGACAGTGTCACCGCCATCACTCAGGTCCACTGGTGACAAAGGCACGTGACAGTGTCACCGCCATCACTCAGGTCCACTGGTGACAAAGGCACGTGACAGTGTCACCGCCATCACTCAGGTCCACTGGTGACAAAGGCACGTGACAGTGAACTGTTACTCTGGAACATATACCATCAACAACATTAAATGAGGTTAAGGTCGGTCGAGGCCGTAATATGTCTGCATCACCAGCAGCAGGTCTCTCTCTCTCTCTCTCTCTCTCTCATAAGAACATAAGAACATAAGAAAGGAAGAACACTGCAGGAGGCCTGTTGGCCCATACTAGGCAGGTCCTTTACAATTCATCCCACTAACAAACATTTGACCAACCCAATTTTCAATGCCACCCAAGAAACAAGCTCCGATGTGCAAGTCCCACTCAAATCCAACCCCTCCCACTCATGTACTTATCCAACCTAAATTTGAAACTACCCAAAGTCCCAGCCTCAATAACCCAACTAGGTAGACTGTTCCACTCATCAATTACCCTATTTCCAAACCAATACTTTCCTATGTCCTTTCTAAATCTAAACTTATCTAATTTAAATCCATTACTGCGGGTTCTCTCTTGGAGAGATATCCTCAAGACCTTGTTAATATCCCCTTTATTAATACCTATCTTCCACTTATACACTTCGATCAGGTCTCCCCTCATTCTTCGTCTAACAAGTGAATGTAACTTAAGAGTCTTCAATCTTTCTTCATAAGGAAGATTTCTAATGCTATGTATTAATTTAGTCATCCTACGCTGAATGTTTTCTAACGAATTTATGTCCATTCTGTAATATGGAGACCAGAATTGAGCTGCATAATCTAGGTGAGGCCTTACTAATGATGTATAAAGCTGCAGTATGACCTCTGGACTTCTGTTGCTTACACTTCTTGATATAAATCCCAGTAATCTATTTGCCTTATTACGTACGCTTAGGCATTGCTGTCTTGGTTTAAGGTTGCTGCTCACCGTAACCCCCAAGTCCTTTTCGCAATCTGTATGGCTAAGTTCTACATTATTTAACTTATAAGTACTAGGGTTATGGGCACTCCCAAGCTTCAGAACCTTGCATTTATCTACATTGAACTGCATCTGCCACTTTTCTGACCAAGAGTAGAGTTTGTCTAAATCCTCCTGAAGTTCCCTAACATCTACGTTTGAATCAATTATCCTACCTATCTTCGTGTCATCGGCGAATTTGCTCATATCACTAGTAATTCCTTCATCAAGATCATTGATATATATTATAAACAACAACGGGCCCAAGACTGATCCCTGTGGAACGCCACTTGTTACTGATCCCCACTCGGATTTAACCCCATTTATGGACACTCTCTACTTCCTGTCTGTGAGCCATGATTCGATCCACGAGAGCACTCTTCCCCCAATGCCATGAGCTGCTACTTTCTTCAACAGTCTTTGGTGCGGAACTCTATCAAATGCCTTACTAAAATCTAAGTAAATAATATCAAATTCTTTATCGTGGTCAACAGCCTCAAAAGCTTTACTGAAGAAAGTTAATAAATTAGTTAGACAAGACCGGCCTCTTGTGAATCCATGCTGAGTATCATTAATCAAGCTATGCTTATCGAGATGGCTTCTTATAATTTGAGCTATAATTGACTCTAGTAATTTGCCTACAATTGAGGTCAGGCTTATTGGGCGGTAATTTGACGGTAACGACTTGTCCCCTGTTTTAAAAATAGGAATTACATTAGCCATCTTCCACATATCAGACACTACACCTGTTTGAAGAGATAAATTAAAAATATTAGTTAATGGTTCACAGACTTCCATTTTGCATTCCTTTAGAACCCTTGAAAAAACCTCATCAGGACCCGGTGACTTATTTTGCTTCAGTCTGTCTATCTGCTTCACAACCATTTCACTAGTGACTGTGATGTTACATAATTTATCTTCTTCTGGCCCACTATAAAAATTAATGGGCCAGAAGAAGATAAATTATGTAACATCACAGTCACTAGTGAAATGGTTGTGAAGCAGATAGACCGACTGAAGCAAAATAAGTCGCCGGGTCCTGATGAGGTTTTTTCAAGGGTTCTTAAGGAATGCAAAATGGAAGTCTGTGAACCATTAACTAATATTTTTAATTTATCTCTTCAAGCAGGTGTAGTGTCTGATATGTGGAAGATGGCTAATGTAATTCCTATTTTTAAAACAGGGGACAAGTCGTTACCGTCAAATTACCGCCCAATAAGCCTGACCTCTTTTTTTTTTTTTTTTTTTTTTTTTTTACACAGGGTTTGACAAGGTTAAGTATCCCTAGCTTTATTGACAGCTATTTACAGGTTAAGGATTCCTAACTTTATTGGCAAGCTAAGAGCTGTTACCTACATCAGCTCATTTGAAAGCATTTTTATTGTTATGAGACATACAAGTAGGGAACAGGATGAAGTTGGAGCCATCTGTGGGCCAGCATTTTCATTTGATCAACTGACGTTATCTCGTTGACATCATTATGCTGTACGAATGTGTTCCATACTCGAGTCATCCTGGGTATGTAAGATCTCAGATGGAGTGATGTTCTGGAGAAGGGTACAGCCAGAGTGAAGTTGCTGCTTTCTGCCCGTCTTGTGGCATAAAAGCTTGTTTCACGCTGTCCTCGAAGTGGATCCAAGTGTGGTATTTTGACAATATTGGCCTTGTACATAACAGTAAGGCCACCCACATCCCTCCTATGTTGAAGGCTCTGCTGAAATGACAGATCTATCCAGGATGGGTCCAGGCGAGAGATGAGACGTCTTGCTCAGTTCTCTACTCTGTCAAGCAGTCGCAGATGAGAGGGGGGGCAGGCAAACCAAGAAAGTGGAGCATACTCAAGGTGTGAGCGTACTTGTGCCTCGTACAGGATCTTGCAACCCCTACTGTCAAGTAGATGCGAGATACGGCGAAGTGCTGTAAGCTTCCTGGCTGCCTTGTTTGCAAGATTTACAACATGGTTCTTCATGGTTAGTTTGGAGTCAAATTTCACCCCAAGGATATCAACTTCTTCTCCAGGTGCCAACATCCTCCCATTCATCCTTACTACTGCACCAGCATTACCACCATGGTGCCTAGAGACGATCATCATTTGCGTTTTCTCAGGTGCAAATGTTACTTGCCATCTATTTCCCCAAGCTGATATAGCTCTCAGCTGGTGATTGATGTAGCTTAGAGCAGCTGGCATTTCTTCTCTTGGATAAGTGAATGTCAGTGTACAGTCGTCTGCATATGCATGTGATTCTGGGATGAGATGAAGAAGGTCGTTGAAGTAGACATTCCATAACAGTGGACCCAGCACGCTTCCTTCTCTCTCACGCTTCTCTCTCTCTCTCTCTCTCTCTCTCTCTCTCTCTCTCTCTCTCTGTCTCTCTCTTTTTTTTTTACACAGGGTTTGACAAGGTTAAGGATCCCTAGCTTTATTGACAAGCTATTTACAGGTTAAGGATTCCTAACTTAATTGGCAAGCTAAGAGCTGTTACCTACATCAGCTCATTTGAAAGCATTTTTATTGTTATGAGACATACAAGTAGGGAACAGGATGAAGTTGGAGCCATCTATGGGCCAGCATTTTCATTTGATCAACTGACTTTATCTCGTTGACATCATTATGCTGTACGAATGTGTTCCATACTCGAGTCATCCTGGGTATGTATGATCTCAGATGGAGTGATTTTCTGGAGAAGGGTACAGCCAGAGTGAAGTTGCTGCTTTCTGCCCGTCTTGTGGCATAAAAGCTTGCTTGTTTCATGCTGTCCTCGAAGTGGATCCAAGTGTGGTATTTTGACAATATTGGCCTTGTACATAACAGTAAGGCCACCCACATCCCTCCTATGTTGAAGGCTCTGCTGAAATGACAGATCTATCCAGGATGGGTCCAGGCGAGAGATGAGACGTCTTGCTCTGTTCTCTACTCTGTCAAGCAGTCGCAGATGAGAGGGGGGGGGGGCAGGCAAACCAAGAAAGTGGAGCATACTCAAGGTGTGAGCGTACTTGTGCCTCGTACAGGATCTTGCAACCCCTACTGTCAAGCAGATGCGAGATACGGCGAAGTGCTGTAAGCTTCCTGGCTGCCTTGTTTGCAAGATTTACAACATGGTTCTTCATGGTTAGTTTGGAGTCAAATTTCACCCCAAGGATATCAACTTCTTCTCCAGGTGCCAACACCCTCCCATTCATCCTTACTACTGCACCAGCATTACCATCATGGTGCCTAGAGACGATCATCATTTGCGTTTTCACAGGTGCAAATGTTACCTGCCATCTATTTCCCCAAGCTGATATAGCTCTCAGCTGGTGATTGATGTAGCTTAGAGCAGCCGACATTTCTTCTCTTGGATAAGTGAATGTCAGTGTACAGTCGTCTGCATATGCATGTGATTCTGGGATGAGATGAAGAAGGTCGTTGAAGTAGACATTCCATAAACAATGGACCCAGCACGCTTCCTTGTGGAACACTTGCCCCAATAGGATGTCTTGCTGATTCCGTTCCATTGAGGACTACACTTAGAGATCTACCATGAAGGTAATCACTGAGGAGACATAGCGTAGAGCCTGCAATTCCCAGTGCTTGAAGTTTTGCTAAGAGGCCCTGGTGCCACACCCGGTCGAAAGCGCCAGCAATGTCCAGTGCTACCACACAGCTGACTTTGGATTCATCCAGTGACTGGTGCCACTTAGTGGAGAGGTTTAATAACAGATCAGCAGCAGAGTAACCTTTCCTGAAGCCATATTGACGATCACAAAGTAGTGAGTGGTAGTCAAAAAACTCTGTCATTTGTCTTGAGATTATTGTCTCAAGGATCTTACCAGTGATTGACAGGAGGGACACTGGTCTGTAGTTGCTGATTTCTGCTCTGCTCTTCTTTTTGTGAACAGGGACTACATTTGCCTCTTTCCATAGAGAGGGCCATTTACACTGTACTAGGCAGTGCTGAAAGATGCGAGTTAGAGGTGCTGCTAGCTGGTCTGCACATCTTCTCAACAATCTTGGGCTGAACTTGTCTGGGCCCACAGCCTTTTCTTGGTCAAGCGATTTAAGAAGGAAGTGCACCTCCTCCTGCCTTATTGTCACCACTGACAGTTTTGACACAGTTCTTGCAGCTAGCCAAGGAGGGTCCCTTGCTGGATCAGGAACTTGCATTTTGGTAGCAAAGTGTTCAGCAAAGAGGTCCGCCTTCTCTTGACTACTAGTAGAGGTGGTCCCATCCTGTCGATTTAGAGGTGGAATAGGTTCATCAGGCAGATAACCTTGTCTGTCGTTGACCAGGGACCACCAGGTTTTGGAGCCTACCCTACCTGATGCTAGCTTTCTTTTAGTGTCCACCTCCCATTTACCAATGGCCCACTTTTGAGCATCACCCATATGCCTACAGGCTTGCATGTGCAAGTTCCTGTTATAGGTGGTAGGATGTCTCTTATACCTTCGCCATGCTTTGTACTTAGCAGTAGCAGCCTCTCTACAACGAAAGCCAAACCAAGGCTGATCTGTAGGCTTCGTCACATATTGCCGGTGAGGAATGTGTTCTTGTTGCAGATTAAGGATGTGTCCAGTGAAGGCTTTCACTTGGTTGTCAACATCCCCTTGGAGAAGAGCATTCCAATCGGTGGTGGCGAGCTCAGAGCAAAGGGCTGGCCAATTACCTCTTTCCCATAGCCAGGTTGTGCGTGTGGACTCCTCACCTCGTTCTGTTGGGATCTTAAGTGTCGTAAAAACAGCCTTGTGGTCAGACGATCCAACGTAGCCGAGGGGTTGACAAGTGACTATGCCTTCTGCCAGATCACTCACTACTGGGTCAAGGGAGGAGCCAGAGATGTGAGTAGGGAAAACAACAAAGTTTCTCATGTCAAACACTGCAAGAAGGTCATCAAAGTCCCTCTGTATAAGATGCTGGTTGAGGTCACCAACAATTATAATATGTTGACAGTTGTGTTGTAGCAGAAGGGAGTCAATATTTTCCATTAGGAAGTTGATGGGGTCTGCGTGTTGCCACTGAGGTCTGTACATTGCACATGCTAGTACAGAGGTACTAGTGTTTATGCAGAGCTTGAAGAACATCATTTCAAGATGTCTCTCTCTCTCTCTCTCTCTCTCTCTCTCTCTCTCTCTACCCCTCTCTCTCTCTATCTCTCTCTCTCTATCTCTCTCTCTATATCTCTCTCTCTATCTCTCTCTCTATCTCTATCTATCTCTCTCTCTATCTCTCTCTCTATCTCTCTCTCTCTATCTCTCTCTATCTCTCTCTCTATCTCTCTCTCTATCTCTCTCTCTATCTCTCTCTCTATCTCTCTCTCTATCTCTCTCTCTATCTCTCTCTCTATCTCTCTCTCTATCTCTCTATCTCTCTCTCTATCTCTCTCTCTATCTCTCTCTCTATCTCTCTCTCTCTCTCTCTCTCTCTCTCTCTCTCTCTCTCTCTCTCTCTCTCTCTCTCTCTCTCTCTCTCTCTCTCTCTCTCTCTCTCTCTCTCTTTCTTGTTCATTTCTCTTTCCTTTCTTCTCGTCTCCTCCTCCTCCTTCTCCTCTCCATAAAAATGTGCTACGAAAAAAGATTTGGAATTACATTTTTTCTGATATATTTTGAGTGTCAGTTCCATAACATGTGGAGAAAATTTGGAATATTGAAATGATGGTTTCCAGAGAGGGGGCTTCCAGCATGGATGCTTCCAGAGAGAGTGCTTCCAGCTAGGGTGCTTCCAGCGTGGGTTCTTCAAGCGAGGGTGCTTCTAGCGAGAGTGCTTCTAGCGAGGGTGCTTCCAGCTAGGGTGCTTCCAGCGTGGGTGTTTCCAGCGAGGGTGTTTCCAGCGAGGGTGCTTCCAGCGAGGGTGCTTCCAGCGTGGATGCTTCCAGCGTGGGTGTTTCCAGTGAGGGTGTTTCCATCGAAGGTGTTTCCAGCGAGGGTGCTTCCAGCGAGTGTGCTTCCAGCGAGGGAGCTTTTTGCACCGCTTCCTCTGGGCAACCTCCCAGGCTATGGAACCCCGGGGAGACGAAGCGTCAGAAATCATTCTTGCTTTTCTGTTCAGCATCACGTTTTAGTTTATATTGTTTGTTAAATTATTACTCTTCATCATTTTCTTATTTCTCCAACTTATCGCGTTAACAAGTATGAGAAAGTATCTGTTCATGTCGGTGTACATAAACAGAACGATTGAAATGAATATTTTTCGAGATGTTCTTCCTGGAAAGCGGAATTAAGTGAACCGCGTGAAGCTACTTACATTAAACTTGGTATTATATCTGGCTGCTGGAAGCTTAAAGTCTCCACAGCTGGAAGTCTCAGCATTATAGTTGCCTTCACTATGGCAAGAGGAAACTTCTTCATGGTTATCCCATATTGCAACTAACCTACCGGCCCATACCTGGCAGGTTTTTTCTCAAATTCAACGTCTTCTCAGCAGTGAACTTCAACACTGCTCACCCGACCGTTCACGTCACTCTGCTTCCTGTATATAGTACACTCATGTACTCTCTGTTTAGGTACATCTGCTTGTGACTTAATGAAGACCACTGAGTGGGAGTAACGTAGCATCGCATTATACTGCATCTGTATCTATATTTTATTCCGTTTTATCAGCGTTTAGTATGGTGCTGTAGCTGCTACTTTACCTTTCCAACTCGTTGGCAAATCGCAGGAAAAATTGCCATTCCTTCTATCTTTCCCAAGGAAAACATTTCTCCAAATTTTTGATATGTTAAATTGCGTTTTTATGTTTAAGCTAAACTTCCGAAAACTTACGTAATATAAAATAAGTTAATTTCCTTAGCTTAAGTAAGAATATGTCCAATTTTGTGTTTTCCTGCAGGTGGTAGCCAGTCTTAGGTGACCTTACATACATTAGTTTTTAATCACATAAAAAACGCTACAGATTTTTTTCATCCTATGGGATGATTCATTGTTATAAGTTATAAGCAGTAACTGTAAACAATCTCCTGGTCGAGGACTGACTACTCTCACTAAGTTGAAGGATCCCCATTAACACTAGATATCACTTTTCTCAGTCAATCTCTCCGTCTCTGTATCTCGTTCGTTATATTTCCCACTATTTCTTCCGT
Source organism: Cherax quadricarinatus (assembly GCF_038502225.1). NCBI lineage: Eukaryota > Metazoa > Arthropoda > Malacostraca > Decapoda > Parastacidae > Cherax > Cherax quadricarinatus. The sequence goes on from NC_091319.1 coordinate 36,828,992, forward strand.
TTCTTTGGTGCTTTGTTTATGATCTCTTTACCGGCACCTCACAAGAAGTCTTCTGTACTATTCCATCTAATTCTAAACTTGAGGAATAACGTGTCGCCTTAACATAGCAGAAAGAAAGCGTAGTTCATACATTCCTCAAAAACAAAACATTCCAGTTTTTTTTATCTTAACGCTGACTTTACCTGTTTTAAAAATATTTAAACGTCTTCCTAAAGATAAATTTGTGTTATTGCAATAATAGTGCACAAAGGTACAAGATAAATAGTGATCATCAACATACTTATGGTAATTAATGTCGACAAATTGGAGAATAAAATGCACAAGTGAAGCACTTGGGAATCTTTATAAACAAAAGGTTTGAGGGGAAGCTTCATCAGTCGAATGTTGGTGAATGTAACACTGGAGACATTATGTGATGTGGAGAAGTAATTTCGAAGTGATCTCTTTGTCAGCCTTGATAGAAAGTGGACAGTCCCATAGTCAGTCCCTTAAACTAAGGGACTGACTACCTTCTATCAAGGCTGAGTGACTGATTATCTCGAAATTACCTGCTGTCTGTTGTCTTCAGTTATACAAGCGAAAAAATTCAGCGCTTGACTTTCTTGGAAAATGTTTTCAGAACACTCTCAGGGTAAGTGTTGAATATTTGTGGTAAACATAAGTTTGTTAAGTATCTCTAACTCTGTAGTCTTTGACCGTCAGTGTAAGATACATGAACCTTATTACAGACCGGCCTCGCTTTACAGCACTTCACTTTACAGTGCCTCGCTTTACAGCACTTCACTTTATAGTGCCTCGCTTTACAGCACTTCACTTTATAGTGCCTCACTTTTCAGCACTTCACTTTACAGTGCCTCGCTTTACAGCACTTCACTTTATAGTGCCTCACTTTACAGCACTTCACTTTACAGTGCCTCGCTTTACAGCACTTCACTTTACAGTGCCTTGCTTTACAGCACTTCACTTTACAGTGCCTTGCTTTACAGCACTTCACTTTACAGTGCCTCGCTTTACAGCACTTCACTTTACAGTGCCTTGCTTTACAGCACTTCACTTTACAGTGCCTCGCTTTACAGCACTTCACTTTACAGTGCCTCGCTTTACAGCACTTCACTTTACAGTGCCTCGCTTTACAGCACTTCACTTTACAGTGCCTCGCTTTACAGCACTTCACTTTACAGTGCCCCACTTTACAGCACTTCACTTTACAGTGCCCCACTTTACATTGCTTAGCTTTACACCATGTCGCTAATGCGGCTGTTTTTCATTCATACTCATTCTTCATTTATTCAGACTTCCTACAGTAAATATATTCAACACTCACTATAAGCTAAGGACAAAAATATTTTAAGGTAATACTTGTATTGTATATGAAGGTTTTAGGGCTGGCTACATATCTCACTTAACATATATTATTACACTTTTATATGCATTAGAAAGTGGAAAAAGTCTAAGCTTCACTTTACAGCTGTAATCTGAAGCCTAACCTGCTGTATAAGTGGGGCCCTCCAGTACATCAGTAGCCTGGAGTCTAACCTGCTGTATAAGTGGGGCCCTCCAGTACATCAGTAGCCTGGAATCTAACCTGCTGTATTAGCGGGGCCCTCCAGTACATTAGTAGCCTGGAGTCTAACCTGCTGTATTAGTGGGGCCCTCCTGTACATCAGTAGCCTAGAATCTAACCTGCTGTATTAGCGGGGCCCTCCTGTACATCAGTAGCCTGGAATCTAACCTGCTGTATAAGTGGGGCCCTCCAGTACATTAGTAGCCTGGAGTCTAACCTGCTGTATTAGTGGGGCCCTCCTGTACATCAGTAGCCTGGAATCTAACCTGCTGTATTAGCGGGGACCTCCTGTACATCAGTAGCCTGGAATCTAACCTGCTGTATTAGTGGGGCCCTCCTGTACATCAGTAGCCTGGAATCTAACCTGCTGTATAAGTGGGGCCCTCCTGTACATCAGTAGCCTGGAGTCTAACCTGCTGTATAAGTGGGGCCCTCCTGTACATCAGTAGCCTGGAGTCTAACCTGCTGTATAAGTGGGGCCCTCCTGTACATCAGTAGCCTGGAGTCTAACCTGCTGTATTAGCGGGGCTCTCCTGTACATCAGTAGCCTGGAGTCTAACCTGCTGTATTAGCGGGGCTCTCCTGTACATCAGTAGCCTGGAGTCTAACCTGCTGTATTAGCGGGGCCCTCCTGTACATCAGTAGCCTGGAGTCTAACCTGCTGTATAAGTGGGGCTCTCCTGTACATCAGTAGCCTGGAGTCTAACCTGCTGTATTAGTGGGGCTCTCCTGTACATCAGTAGCCTGGAGTCTAACCTGCTGTATTAGTGGGGCCCTCCAGTACATCAGTAGCCTGGAGTCTAACCTGCTGTATAAGTAGGGCCCTCCTATACATCAGACTCCAGGCTACATCAGTAGCCTGGAGTCTAACCTGCTGTATTAGCGGGGCCATCTTGTATTCAGGTAGTAACTCTTACCTCACTTAAGTTAGGTTAAACCAACGTCACTGGTTTATGACTAATGTTTCCGGTTATCAGAAGAATCGTTCAGAATGTGGAAGAAGCATGAACGCTGGTACCAATATTTTCCACGGGATATATTTTTCAAGGGATATATTTTCAGAAAAAAACGTGTTGGCAATTCAAAATTTTCAAAATGGCGGTAGAATTAAAGATGGCCTCCTTACACCAAAAATGTTCTATTTTTCTTGAATTACGTCACAGTTATACATATTAAAATTATCCATATTTTACAACGTAAATATTGCAGACATGCAATATAACTATATGCTGAAAGGAAAGTCATATAAAGTATTAATAGACGTCAACTTCCCAGGACAGCTACACTGACTGACGTTCATAGTAAATTTGATCTTTAATTGGAAATAAGACAGACAGTCCTGGGAGGCTAACCCTCCGGGGTTAAAAATCCGAACGAAATCTTATCTTATCTTACTGCTTGATCATTTCCCAGCATATCTGCAAGGTTCCATATATTCTTTAGGTCGCCATGGCTGTAACTGCCTATAATCGTTTTCCATGAACCTGTAATCACATCACGATTGACTTAATTATCCTTATATTTTTCTCCATTTACTGAGGATAAATGGTTTACAAAACAGACAAGTTGATAAATGAGTTACTTGTGGAACATTTGTGTTTCTTTATTCTGGAAACTTATGGCCAGCCAGTGAGGTCTTCTGGAGACTTATGGCCAGCCAGTGAGGTCTTCTGGAGACTTATGGCCAGCCAGTGAGGTCTTCTGGAAACTTATGGCCAGCCAGTGAGGTCTTCTGGAAACTTATGGCCAGCCAGTGAGGTCTTCTGGAAACTTATGGCCAGCCAGTGAGGTCTTCTGGAAACTTATGGCCAGCCAGTGAGGTCTTGTGGAAACTTATGGCCAGCCAGTGAGGTCTTCTGGAAACTTATGGCCAGCCAGTGAGGTCTTCTGGAAACTTATGGCCAGCCAGTGAGGTCTTGTGGAAACTTATGGCCAGCCAGTGAGGTCTTCTGGAAACTTATGGCCAGCCAGTGAGATCTTCTGGAAACTTATGGCCAGCCAGTGAGGTCTTCTGGAAACTTATGGCCAGCCAGTGAGGTCTTGTGGAAACTTATGGCCAGCCAGTGAGGTCTTCTGGAAACTTATGGCCAGCCAGTGAGGTCTTCTGGAAACTTATGGCCAGCCAGTGAGGTCTTGTGGAAACTTATGGCCAGCCAGTGAGGTCTTGTGGAAACTTATGGCCAGCCAGTGAGATCTTCTGGAAACTTATGGCCAGCCAGTGAGGTCTTGTGGAAACTTATGGCCAGCCAGTGAGGTCTTGTGGAAACTTATGGCCAGCCAGTGAGGTCTTCTGGAAACTTATGGCCAGCCAGTGAGGTCTTGTGGAAACTTATGGCCAGCCAGTGAGGTCTTCTGGAAACTTATGGCCAGCCAGTGAGGTCTTCTGGAAACTTATGGACAGCCAGTGAGGTCTTCTGGAAACTTATGGCCAGCCAGTGAGGTCTTCTGGAAACTTATGGCCAGCCAGTGAGGTCTTCTGGAAACTTATGGCCAGCCAGTGAGGTCTTGTGGAAACTTATGGCCAGCCAGTGAGGTCTTCTGGAAACTTATGGCCAGCCAGTGAGGTCTTCTGGAAACTTATGGCCAGCCAGTGAGGTCTTGTGGAAACTTATGGCCAGCCAGTGAGGTCTTCTGGAAACTTATGGCCAGCCAGTGAGGTCTTGTGGAAACTTATGGCCAGCCAGTGAGGTCTTCTGGAAACTTATGGCCAGCCAGTGAGGTCTTCTGGAAACTTATGGCCAGCCAGTGAGGTCTTCTGGAAACTTATGGCCAGCCAGTGAGGTCTTCTGGAAACTTATGGCCAGCCAGTGAGGTCTTCTGGAAACTTATGGCCAGCCAGTGAGGTCTTGTGGAAACTTATGGCCAGCCAGTGAGGTCTTCTGGAAACTTATGGCCAGCCAGTGAGGTCTTCTGGAAACTTATGGCCAGCCAGTGAGGTCTTCTGGAAACTTATGGCCAGCCAGTGAGGTCTTCTGGAAACTTATGGCCAGCCAGTGAGGTCTTGTGGAAACTTATGGCCAGCCAGTGAGGTCTTCTGGAAAGTTATGGCCAGCCAGTGAGGTCTTGTGGAAACTTATGGCCAGCCAGTGAGGTCTTCTGGAAACTTATGGCCAGCCAGTGAGGTCTTCTGGAAACTTATGGCCAGCCAGTGAGGTCTTGTGGAAACTTATGGCCAGCCAGTGAGGTTTTCTGGAAACTTATGGCCAGCCAGTGAGGTCTTGTGGAAACTTATGGCCAGCCAGTGAGGTCTTCTGGAAACTTATGGCCAGCCAGTGAGGTCTTCTGGAAACTTATGGCCAGCCAGTGAGGTCTTGTGGAAACTTATGGCCAGCCAGTGAGGTCTTCTGGAAACTTATGGCCAGCCAGTGAGGTCTTCTGGAAACTTATGGCCAGCCAGTGAGGTCTTGTGGAAACTTATGGCCAGCCAGTGAGGTCTTCTGGAAACTTATGGCCAGCCAGTGAGGTCTTCTGGAAACTTATGGCCAGCCAGTGAGGTCTTCTGGAAACTTATGGCCAGCCAGTGAGGTCTTCTGGAAACTTATGGCCAGCCAGTGAGGTCTTCTGGAAACTTATGGCCAGCCAGTGAGGTCTTCTGGAAACTTATGGCCAGCCAGTGAGGTCTTCTTGAAACTTATGGCCAGCCAGTGAGGTCTTCTGGAAACTTATGGCCAGCCAGTGAGGTCTTGTGGAAACTTATGACCAGCCAGTGAGGTCTTCTGGAAACTTATGGCCAGCCAGTGAGGTCTTGTGGAAACTTATGGCCAGCCAGTGAGGTCTTGTGGAAACTTATGGCCAGCCAGTGAGATCTTCTGGAAACTTATGGCCAGCCAGTGAGGTCTTGTGGAAACTTATGGCCAGCCAGTGAGGTCTTGTGGAAACTTATGGCCAGCCAGTGAGGTCTTCTGGAAACTTATGGCCAGCCAGTGAGGTCTTGTGGAAACTTATGGCCAGCCAGTGAGGTCTTCTGGAAACTTATGGCCAGCCAGTGAGGTCTTCTGGAAACTTATGGCCAGCCAGTGAGGTCTTGTGGAAACTTATGGCCAGCCAGTGAGGTCTTCTGGAAACTTATGGCCAGCCAGTGAGGTCTTCTGGAAACTTATGGCCAGCCAGTGAGGTCTTGTGGAAACTTATGGCCAGCCAGTGAGGTCTTCTGGAAACTTATGGCCAGCCAGTGAGATCTTCTGGAAACTTATGGCCAGCCAGTGAGGTCTTCTGGAAACTTATGGCCAGCCAGTGAGGTCTTGTGGAAACTTATGGCCAGCCAGTGAGGTCTTCTGGAAACTTATGGCCAGCCAGTGAGGTCTTCTGGAAACTTATGGCCAGCCAGTGAGGTCTTGTGGAAACTTATGGCCAGCCAGTGAGGTCTTGTGGAAACTTATGGCCAGCCAGTGAGATCTTCTGGAAACTTATGGCCAGCCAGTGAGGTCTTGTGGAAACTTATGGCCAGCCAGTGAGGTCTTGTGGAAACTTATGGCCAGCCAGTGAGGTCTTCTGGAAACTTATGGCCAGCCAGTGAGGTCTTGTGGAAACTTATGGCCAGCCAGTGAGGTCTTCTGGAAACTTATGGCCAGCCAGTGAGGTCTTCTGGAAACTTATGGCCAGCCAGTGAGGTCTTCTGGAAACTTATGGCCAGCCAGTGAGGTCTTCTGGAAACTTATGGCCAGCCAGTGAGGTCTTCTGGAAACTTATGGCCAGCCAGTGAGGTCTTGTGGAAACTTATGGCCAGCCAGTGAGGTCTTCTGGAAACTTATGGCCAGCCAGTGAGGTCTTCTGGAAACTTATGGCCAGCCAGTGAGGTCTTGTGGAAACTTATGGCCAGCCAGTGAGGTCTTCTGGAAACTTATGGCCAGCCAGTGAGGTCTTCTGGAAACTTATGGCCAGCCAGTGAGGTCTTCTGGAAACTTATGGCCAGCCAGTGAGGTCTTCTGGAAACTTATGGCCAGCCAGTGAGGTCTTCTGGAAACTTATGGCCAGCCAGTGAGGTCTTCTGGAAACTTATGGCCAGCCAGTGAGGTCTTCTGGAAACTTATGGCCAGCCAGTGAGGTCTTCTGGAAACTTATGGCCAGCCAGTGAGGTCTTCTGGAAACTTATGGCCAGCCAGTGAGGTCTTCTGGAAACTTATGGCCAGCCAGTGAGGTCTTCTGGAAACTTATGGCCAGCCAGTGAGGTCTTCTGGAAACTTATGGCCAGCCAGTGAGGTCTTCTGGAAACTTATGGCCAGCCAGTGAGGTCTTGTGGAAACTTATGGCCAGCCAGTGAGGTCTTCTGGAAACTTATGGCCAGCCAGTGAGGTCTTCTGGAAACTTATGGCCAGCCAGTGAGGTCTTCTGGAAACTTATGGCCAGCCAGTGAGGTCTTCTGGAAACTTATGGCCAGCCAGTGAGGTCTTGTGGAAACTTATGGCCAGCCAGTGAGGTCTTCTGGAAACTTATGGCCAGCCAGTGAGGTCTTGTGGAAACTTATGGCCAGCCAGTGAGGTCTTCTGGAAACTTATGGCCAGCCAGTGAGGTCTTCTGGAAACTTATGGCCAGCCAGTGAGGTCTTGTGGAAACTTATGGCCAGCCAGTGAGGTCTTCTGGAAACTTATGGCCAGCCAGTGAGGTCTTCTGGAAACTTATGGCCAGCCAGTGAGGTCTTCTGGAAACTTATGGCCAGCCAGTGAGGTCTTCTGGAAACTTATGGCCAGCCAGTGAGGTCTTCTGGAAACTTATGGCCAGCCAGTGAGGTCTTCTGGAAACTTATGGCCAGCCAGTGAGGTCTTCTGGAAACTTATGGCCAGCCAGTGAGGTCTTCTGGAAACTTATGGCCAGCCAGTGAGGTCTTCTGGAAACTTATGGCCAGCCAGTGAGGTCTTCTGGAAACTTATGGCCAGCCAGTGAGGTCTTCTGGAAACTTATGGCCAGCCAAGGTCTTAAACTTATGGCCAGCCAGTGAGGTCTTCTGGAAACTTATGGCCAGCCAGTGAGGTCTTCTGGAAACTTATGGCCAGCCAGTGAGGTCTTCTGGAAACTTATGGCCAGCCAGTGAGGTCTTCTGGAAACTTATGGCCAGCCAGTGAGGTCTTCTGGAAACTTATGGCCAGCCAGTGAGGTCTTCTGGAAACTTATGGCCAGCCAGTGAGGTCTTCTGGAAACTTATGGCCAGCCAGTGAGGTCTTCTGGAAACTTATGGCCAGCCAGTGAGGTCTTCTGGAAACTTATGGCCAGCCAGTGAGGTCTTCTGGAAACTTATGGCCAGCCAGTGAGGTCTTCTGGAAACTTATGGCCAGCCAGTGAGGTCTTCTGGAAACTTATGGCCAGCCAGTGAGGTCTTCTGGAAACTTATGGCCAGCCAGTGAGGTCTTCTGGAAACTTATGGCCAGCAAGTGAGGTCTTAAACTTATGGCCAGCCAGTGAGGTCTTCTGGAAACTTATGGCCAGCCAGTGAGGTCTTCTGGAAACTTATGGCCAGCCAGTGAGGTCTTCTGGAAACTTATGGCCAGCCAGTGAGGTCTTCTGGAAACTTATGGCCAGCCAGTGAGGTCTTCTGGAAACTTATGGCCAGCCAGTGAGGTCTTCTGGAAACTTATGGCCAGCCAGTGAGGTCTTCTGGAAACTTATGGCCAGCCAGTGAGGTCTTCTGGAAACTTATGGCCAGCCAGTGAGGTCTTCTGGAAACTTATGGCCAGCCAGTGAGGTCTTGTGGAAACTTATGGCCAGCCAGTGAGGTCTTCTGGAAACTTATGGCCAGCCAGTGAGGTCTTCTGGAAACTTATGGCCAGCCAGTGAGGTCTTCTGGAAACTTATGGCCAGCCAGTGAGGTCTTCTGGAAACTTATGGCCAGCCAGTGAGGTCTTCTGGAAACTTATGGCCAGCCAGTGAGGTCTTCTGGAAACTTATGGCCAGCCAGTGAGGTCTTCTGGAAACTTATGGCCAGCCAGTGAGGTCTTCTGGAAACTTATGGCCAGCCAGTGAGGTCTTCTGGAAACTTATGGCCAGCCAGTGAGGTCTTCTGGAAACTTATGGCCAGCCAGTGAGGTCTTCTGGAAACTTATGGCCAGCCAGTGAGGTCTTCTGGAAACTTATGGCCAGCCAGTGAGGTCTTCTGGAAACTTATGGCCAGCCAGTGAGGTCTTCTGGAAACTTATGGCCAGCCAGTGAGGTCTTCTGGAAACTTATGGCCAGCCAGTGAGGTCTTCTGGAAACTTATGGCCAGCCAGTGAGGTCTTCTGGAAACTTATGGCCAGCCAGTGAGGTCTTCTGGAAACTTATGGCCAGCCAGTGAGGTCTTCTGGAAACTTATGGCCAGCCAGTGAGGTCTTCTGGAAACTTATGGCCAGCCAGTGAGGTCTTCTGGAAACTTATGGCCAGCCAGTGAGGTCTTCTGGAAACTTATGGCCAGCCAGTGAGGTCTTCTGGAAACTTATGGCCAGCCAGTGAGGTCTTCTGGAAACTTATGGCCAGCCAGTGAGGTCTTCTGGAAACTTATGGCCAGCCAGTGAGGTCTTCTGGAAACTTATGGCCAGCCAGTGAGGTCTTCTGGAAACTTATGGCCAGCCAGTGAGGTCTTCTGGAAACTTATGGCCAGCCAGTGAGGTCTTCTGGAAACTTATGGCCAGCCAGTGAGGTCTTCTGGAAACTTATGGCCAGCCAGTGAGGTCTTCTGGAAACTTATGGCCAGCCAGTGAGGTCTTCTGGAAACTTATGGCCAGCCAGTGAGGTCTTCTGGAAACTTATGGCCAGCCAGTGAGGTCTTCTGGAAACTTATGGCCAGCCAGCCAGTGAGGTCTTGTGGAAACTTATGGCCAGCCAGTGAGGTCTTCTGGAAACTTATTATGGCCAGCCAGTGAGGTCTTCTGGAAACTTATGGCCAGCCAGTGAGGTCTTCTGGAAACTTATGGCCAGCCAGTGAGGTCTTGTGGAAACTTATGACCAGCCAGTGAGGTCTTCTGGAAACTTATGGCCAGCCAGTGAGGTCTTCTGGAAACTTATGGCCAGCCAGTGAGGTCTTCTGGAAACTTATGGCCAGCCAGTGAGGTCTTCTGGAAACTTATGGCCAGCCAGTGAGGTCTTCTGGAAACTTATGGCCAGCCAGTGAGGTCTTCTGGAAACTTATGGCCAGCCAGTGAGGTCTTCTGGAAACTTATGGCCAGCCAGTGAGGTCTTCTGGAAACTTATGGCCTGCCAGTGAGGTCTTCTGGAAACTTATGGCCAGCCAGTGAGGTCTTCTGGAAACTTATGGCCAGCCAGTGAGGTCTTCTGGAAACTTATGGCCTGCCAGTGAGGTCTTCTGGAAACTTATGGCCAGCCAGTGAGGTCTTCTGGAAACTTATGGCCAGCCAGTGAGGTCTTCTGGAGACTTATGGCCAGCCAGTGAGGTCTTCTGGAAACTTATGGCCAGCCAGTGAGGTCTTGTGGAAACTTATGGCCAGCCAGTGAGGTCTTCTGGAAACTTATGGCCAGCCAGTGAGGTCTTCTGGAAACTTATGGCCAGCCAGTGAGGTCTTCTGGAAACTTATGGCCAGCCAGTGAGGTCTTCTGGAAACTTATGGCCAGCCAGTGAGGTCTTCTGGAAACTTATGGCCAGCCAGTGAGGTCTTGTGGAAACTTATGGCCAGCCAGTGAGGTCTTCTGGAAACTTATGGCCAGCCAGTGAGGTCTTCTGGAAACTTATGGCCAGCCAGTGAGGTCTTCTGGAAACTTATGGCCAGCCAGTGAGGTCTTCTGGAAACTTATGGCCAGCCAGTGAGGTCTTGTGGAAACTTATGGCCAGCCAGTGAGGTCTTCTGGAAACTTATGGCCAGCCAGTGAGGTCTGGTGGAAACTTATGGCCAGCCAGTGAGGTCTTCTGGAAACTTATGGCCAGCCAGTGAGGTCTTCTGGAAACTTATGGCCAGCCAGTGAGGTCTTGTGGAAACTTATGGCCAGCCAGTGAGGTTTTCTGGAAACTTATGGCCAGCCAGTGAGGTCTTGTGGAAACTTATGGCCAGCCAGTGAGGTCTTCTGGAAACTTATGGCCAGCCAGTGAGGTCTTCTGGAAACTTTTGGCCAGCCAGTGAGGTCTTGTGGAAACTTATGGCCAGCCAGTGAGGTCTTCTGGAAACTTATGGCCAGCCAGTGAGGTCTTCTGGAAACTTATGGCCAGCCAGTGAGGTCTTGTGGAAACTTATGGCCAGCCAGTGAGGTCTTCTGGAAACTTATGGCCAGCCAGTGAGGTCTTCTGGAAACTTATGGCCAGCCAGTGAGGTCTTCTGGAAACTTATGGCCAGCCAGTGAGGTCTTCTGGAAACTTATGGCCAGCCAGTGAGGTCTTCTGGAAACTTATGGCCAGCCAGTGAGGTCTTCTGGAAACTTATGGCCAGCCAGTGAGGTCTTCTTGAAACTTATGGCCAGCCAGTGAGGTCTTCTGGAAACTTATGGCCAGCCAGTGAGGTCTTGTGGAAACTTATGACCAGCCAGTGAGGTCTTCTGGAAACTTATGGCCAGCCAGTGAGGTCTTCTGGAAACTTATGGCCAGTCAGTGAGGTCTTCTGGAAACTTATGGCCAGCCAGTGAGGTCTTCTGGAAACTTATGGCCAGCCAGTGAGGTCTTCTGGAAACTTAAGGCCAGCCAGTGAGGTCTTCTTGAAACTTATGGCCAGCCAGTGAGGTCTTCTGGAAACTTATGGCCAGCCAGTGAGGTCTTGTGGAAACTTATGACCAGCCAGTGAGGTCTTCTGGAAACTTATGGCCAGCCAGTGAGGTCTTCTGGAAACTTATGGCCAGCCAGTGAGGTCTTCTGGAAACTTATGGCCAGCCAGTGAGGTCTTCTGGAAACTTATGGCCAGCCAGTGAGGTCTTCTGGAAACTTATGGCCAGCCAGTGAGGTCTTCTGGAAACTTATGGCCAGCCAGTGAGGTCTTCTGGAAACTTATGGCCAGCCAGTGAGGTCTTCTGGAAACTTATGGCCAGCCAGTGAGGTCTTCTGGAAACTTATGGCCTGCCAGTGAGGTCTTCTGGAAACTTATGGCCAGCCAGTGAGGTCTTCTGGAAACTTATGGCCAGCCAGTGAGGTCTTCTGGAAACTTATGGCCTGCCAGTGAGGTCTTCTGGAAACTTATGGCCAGCCAGTGAGGTCTTCTGGAAACTTATGGCCAGCCAGTGAGGTCTTGTGGAAACTTATGACCAGCCAGTGAGGTCTTCTGGAAACTTATGGCCAGCCAGTGAGGTCTTCTGGAAACTTATGGCCAGCCAGTGAGGTCTTCTGGAAACTTATGGCCAGCCAGTGAGGTCTTCTGGAAACTTATGGCCTGCCAGTGAGGTCTTCTGGAAACTTATGGCCAGCCAGTGAGGTCTTCTGGAAACTTATGGCCAGCCAGTGAGGTCTTGTGGAAACTTATGACCAGCCAGTGAGGTCTTCTGGAAACTTATGGCCAGCCAGTGAGGTCTTCTGGAAACTTATGGCCAGCCAGTGAGGTCTTCTGGAAACTTATGGCCAGCCAGTGAGGTCTTCTGGAAACTTATGGCCAGCCAGTGAGGTCTTCTGGAAACTTATGGCCAGCCAGTGAGGTCTTCTGGAAACTTATGGCCAGCCAGTGAGGTCTTCTGGAAACTTATGGCCAGCCAGTGAGGTCTTCTGGAAACTTATGGCCTGCCAGTGAGGTCTTCTGGAAACTTATGGCCAGCCAGTGAGGTCTTCTGGAAACTTATGGCCAGCCAGTGAGGTCTTCTGGAAACTTATGGCCTGCCAGTGAGGTCTTCTGGAAACTTATGGCCAGCCAGTGAGGTCTTCTGGAAACTTATGGCCAGCCAGTGAGGTCTTCTGGAGACTTATGGCCAGCCAGTGAGGTCTTCTGGAGACTTATGGCCAGCCAGTGAGGTCTTCTTGAAACTTATGGCCAGCCAGTGAGGTCTTCTTGAAACTTATGGCCAGCCAGTGAGGTCTTCTGGAAACTTATGGCCAGCCAGTGAGGTCTTCTGGAAACTTATGGCCAGCCAGTGAGGTCTTCTGGAAACTTATGGCCAGCCAGTGAGGTCTTCTGGAAACTTATGGCCAGCCAGTGAGGTCTTCTGGAAACTTATGGCCAGCCAGTGAGGTCTTCAGTCCAGTGCTGAGGAAAGTGTAAGATGAGAAGCAGTTTGAGTGACTGTTAAATTCTAAAAGCTTATTGAAAAACAAGAGAACTTTACGAAGGTCACTGTTGCATATACAAGGTGTCCACTCAACTGTTGCATATACAAGGTGTCCACTCAACTGTTGCATATACAAGGTGTCCACTCAACTGTTGCATATACAAGGTGTCCACTCAACTGTTGCATATACAAGGTGTCCACTCAACTGTTGCATATACAAGGTGTCCACTCAACTGTTGCATATACAAGGTGTCCACTCAACTGTTGCATATACAAGGTGTCCACTCAACTGTTGCATATACAAGGTGTCCACTCAACTGTTGCATATACAAGGTGTCCACTCAACTGTTGCATATACAAGGTGTACACTCAACTGTTGCATATACAAGGTGTCCACTCAACTGTTGCATATACAAGGTGTCCACTCAACTGTTGCATATACAAGGTGTCCACTCAACTGTTGCATATACAAGGTGTCCACTCAACTGTTGCATATACAAGGTGTCCACTCAACTGTTGCATATACAAGGTGTCCACTCAACTGTTGCATATACAAGGTGTCCACTCAACTGTTGCATATACAAGGTGTCCACTCAACTGTTGCATATACAAGGTGTCCACTCAACTGTTGCATATACAAGGTGTCCACTCAACTGTTGCATATACAAGGTGTCCACTCAACTGTTGCATATACAAGGTGTCCACTCAACTGTTGCATATACAAGGTGTCCACTCAACTGTTGCATATACAAGGTGTCCACTCAACATGTATTCGCACTTTATCAGGTGATAATTGGCTTTAGTAATGGATAATGACAGACTTACCTTTGAACAATGGAAATTTTTACTGAAGTTGCACTGGGATTGTGAGAGAGTAAATGGAGTGAATTGTGGACAAGTGTGCATATATTTTATGGAACACTGTATAATCACTGTATTTATGTAGACTTGTGTACACATCATATAGCACACCTCTTCCGTTCACTTCTATCTTATATAAGCTAGCGTCCACGTTCTTGCATAATTAACCTCAACATGCAAATGAGCACCAGCATCGCCTGAGCGGTGTTCTGTGGTCGTCTGGGAGACTGCTTCCGGTTTACCAGAGTGATCTTGACATCCACGATTTCTTGCTTCAAATTTCGTATCTCCTCAGTCTTTGTCCTCCTCAGATGATCACCTTCATGTTTCTTTGTTTACACTCTATTACAGTTGTGGAAAATACTGTATATATTTTCCGGAAATACGGTAATTTATAGGTAAATAGATGCCCTATATTGTATTTTTAAAAGAAGTATGTTATCGAAAATGGGAAACCTGAGGCTGGGGGGGGGGGGTGAGTCGCCATTTTGTTTGAATTTGGACTAGAAGCGTTAGTGTAATGGGAAGAATTTTTCGTGCTCTAGAGGTTAAAATTGGGTTGACACCTCTCAAATAGGAGGCGAAATTGTTGGATGTGCATTCCTGCATAACTTGAGATATCAGGCGACAGGACAGGACAACTCCAGGAACCTCAGATAAGCTGTCTAATTTATGTTTAAATTCTGGCCAGTAAATTTTTCATAAATGTAGGCAAAAGGGGAGGGAGGGGGGGAGGTCCTGTACATGACATTAATCTCCAGTCAAATTGGTGAGTGATATTAAGATATATTTTCCTTCTGTTATATAAATGTGTGTATATACTATAATCCTTTTTTAATTTTAATATACAGTCCACAAATTTATATATTTACCAGCATTCCTGGTGATGTATATTTCATTTAATTAATAGGTCCAGAGCAACTTGTGGATATGACAGTTGTAGGTATCGAAGGGGGACATTTTTTGGCGACCTAGGTGTCCCAAATTCCTACTTGTCTAACTGATAAATAATAATTATCTATGTTCATTTACTCTTATGTATATAATGATACATCCAAGTAAATGCAATTTTCCACAAGTCTTCCGCGCCTCCACCTCTACATTTAAAATTATAATTTGTCAACAACGATAATTTTGTTTTACACTTCTTATTGCATAATTGAAACATAGAACTTAATCAACTATTGAATTTACGTTAAACTTTCGTCAACTGGCGATGTATTAGAATTACAGAAATATGAAATATTGTTGTGGGACGTCAGACTTACCATCACCTGATCGGATGTTCAGAGAGTGTCTGATTCTCAGCTCCGGATGTTCAGAGAGTGTCTGATTCTCAGCTCCGGATGTTCAGAGAGTGTCTGATTCTCAGCTCCGGATGTTCAGAGAGTGTCTGATTCTCAGCTCCGGATGTTCAGAGAGTGTCTGATTCTCAGCTCCGGATGTTCAGAGAGTGTCTGATTCTCAGCTCCGGATGTTCAGAGAGTGTCTGATTCTCAGCTCCTGATTGGCTGACGATTATCATTATTTATAATATTCATTTAATACAAAGAAAATAATAGAAAGGAACATAATTCTCCTCAGCAGATGTAAAGAAAGTTTGAATCATGTTGCGTGGAACAGATATCTTTATAACAGAATAGGACCACAGAACAACTTCTCGAGTTTAAACCTGCGAGGAGGGTTGCCAGACGTGTGATCCGTGAAGCTAAAAGCACTTGTTGGCGGGATTATGTTTCTACCGGGATTATGTTCTATGAATACATTTTGGAAATAAGTACGGAAATTGAGTTGCAGGTTCTGTCCAGACCCAGCTCTGGTGAGAGTTGCCGGTGTCAGTATTGCAAACTCTAATGAATCTGCCACAGCAATTGGAATTCGTCTTGTCCGTATCTCTCAGGGGCTCCATCTATGCCCCTCGTTTCTTTCCCCTAAGTCTGCCAGAGAGATACCGACTTTAGACTTTACTTCTAGCAGAGAAGAGTCTTCTAATGTGCCTTTATGTTTCTTGAACTAGAGTCAACACTTTCCTCTTGCCGAACGTCAACAGCTGGACCTGTTGATATTAACATTAGTATGCATTAACATTTGCATCCGTCAGCCCTCGTAGTTCCCTTACGTTATTTTAATCTTGTTTGGTCCCAAGGGGGTTTCTTCCACTTCCGTGGAAAACTGGCGTTGTTCTGCCTTTTCATAAACCGGATACTTTGGGCCATGATGCCTCCCATTATCGACTCAGTACTCTCACTAGTGCAGTTTGCAGGGTGCTGAAACGCCTAGTAAATAAACGTTTTGTGTGGTATTTAGAGAAACACGAGTCTTTCCACTCGTCCATTTGGCTTCAGTAAGAACCACTCCACTATCGACCCTAATGTCTTTGCTAGTAACCACCTGGTTATCACACTCTTTTCCGAGCTTGAAAAAGCATATGATACTACTTGAAGATATAACATCTTAGCCCAAGTACATTCCTGAGACCTCCTGGGCAGTCTGCCAGTTTCTGTTAAAAACTTCATGTCAGAGAGACATTTTCGTATCCGGGTCAATAATATGCTTTCCCCTGACTATATTCAAGTTGAAGGTGTCTCATATACTTGTGTACTTAGCACCACTCTTTTTCAACTTGTTATTAATGATCTGGCCTCTGCTCTCCCATCTAATATTTGGTCGTCACGTTATGTTGATGACTTTGCTATATTATTATAATCATGGGGAGCGCTAAACTCATAGGATTATACAGCTCATGTGGGGAAGGGGGTAAGTGGAAGGTATTCAGACTCAATTCAGGGAACTAGATCCCTCACCAGTGTCAAGGATGAGCTTGCTATAGCTTGTGTAGGCTGTGACAGTCACCTGGTAGCAGTTTCTCTCTCCAGAATGCTGTCGACCGTGTTTCCCATTGGGCCACTACTCATGGGTTTGAATTTTCTGGAACTAAAGAGCACCAGATTGCTTTTGCTAGATGTTCTGTTGTCTCTAATACTACATTATAAGTCTATGATTCCCGTATCCGTGAAAGCAATACCGTTATATTTATCTGTCTTCTGTTTGATCGATGATTGTCCTGGAACCCTCGCTTGCCATAGCCGGCTGAGCCTTCTTAAAACCCTCTTTCATTTTTCTTGGGGCGGGGGGCGGGGGGCGGGGGGCGGGGGGCGGGGGGCGGGGGGCGGGGGGCGGTTGGCGGGGGGCGGGGGGGGGCGGGCGCTATGGATCGACGAACTCTCCTTACACTTCATCCTGCCTAATCTTATTGGAACTAGATTATGGCAACCAGAAATATTCTGCTGCCTCTCCCTCAACTCTTTCTAAACTTGATTCCATTCCCTGTCTAGAGCATTTGTGCAGAGGCTAATGCTCCATCTTTGCACTACCAGTGTGAAAAGATGGATATTATGTCCGCTCTCATAATTTACTCTGTCCCTTTTCCCTCCGTATTCACTCTCTTAGCTACCCTTCAGTTGTCCCTTTTATATGTTTATCTGGCATATGACTTCCTCTTGGGAGGTTCAAACAATCTGAGTCCTGTTCTTCCCAACTGAGGCGCATGGAAGTTATAATACCCACAGTTGCTTCTCGCTCCTCGCTCCCATTTTCTTAACCACTTCCGGTCTCATTCTCATGCCGGTGCAGTTTACATTTATGGTTCTAAATCCTCTGACGGTGTCAGGTTTGTACCAATGTTCCTGGACAGTGTTGTGCGAGGTCATTTATTTAACTCATCTACCATTTTCAGAGCTGAACTGTATGCAGTTGTCATAGCGATTATACGTATTGCGCCCAGACTTACCTCAACATTCATAGTAGTTTCAGACTCCTTTTGTGCCTTGCAGGCTATCAAAGAATTTAATTCACTTCATTCCCTAGTTCTTCGTATATAACTTTGGTCGCTCAGCATTTCTAGCAAAAACAAGGATATGGTTTTCTGCTGTGTCTCTGGTCATGTTAATGTTTAGGGCAACGAGCAGGCAGACTCTGCTGCTCGGTCAGCTGTACGTGACCTTCACATTTCATATAGGGGTATTCCATCCTCAGACTATTTTATTTTAATCTCTATCCACCTTTGCAGCCGTTGGCGACAACGTTAGTCTGAGCTGATTCATAACAAATTACATTCAGTCAAGCCGTGTTTAGGATTCTGATCTTTAAAAAAAAAACCATGCCACGAGTGGGGATAAAACCCACAATCAGTCATAAAACTCAAGACCGACGCGTTTATGACTCACTGATCGCGGGTTCTATCCCCGCCTGTGGTATGATTTGTTTACTATCGTGTCATTACTATCGTATCATTTATTATCGTGTCATTACTATCGTCTTCTTATCATCGATGTCGTGGTTAGGAGACTATGGTCTCCAGTCTTCGCATCGGGCACACACATCTCACTCATGGGTATCTCATGGAGAGGCGTCCAGCTGCACTCTGTGAGAATTGTTAAGTTCCCATATCAATTTCACCATATTCTATTAGTTTGCCCTATCTGCCAGCCAGCACACAAAATTTACCTCTGACGTCGTCACTACTCTTAACATCCTTACTTCATCTTCCCTCCTCCCGGCGGCCCCATCTTAGGCACAGATTCCTTTGACTTTTTGTCAGCAATAGCTTTATTACACCAACTTTGACTATACATTGATACCTCTCGTATCCGAACTATATGGTCCAAGACCGGTTCGGAAACACGGAGTTTCCGGATACGTGAGGGAAAAAAGTGCACATCCGTACCGTCATATCGCCATCCGTATCCCCTCATATCGCCATCGGCGACGGCGATGCAGGTTTATAAAACGAGTCCACCGTCGTCTGGCGGTGAGATCAGACACTCTGGGCTCGAATTTTTCTGCAGTCCTACGAACCATCATACCACTACCACGTTGTTGCAGGTACCACTTTATCGCCCACTGATACAGTTCCAAGGTCTGTGGCTTAGCCATCACCTTTCGGCACTTTTTCCAGTTTTCGAGGCGGCAGAAAACCCACTTGTGTAGGCCATAATCTTATCACGAGCCTTCTTGATATCACAGAGGGTCGACTTGGCCAAATTATACTCAGCCATAAGTCGCGTGCTGGACCAACCTGCATCCACGCGCGACAATACTTCCCTCTTTTTTCTAGAGTGAGCACATTTCTGGCCATCTTTGGTGCCATACACAAGATACCTAGGACAAAACACAGCAGTAATAATGCTAAAAGAATATTTCGGTAATATTCTTAGAATTTTGCCCTTTCCCAGGGCCTGTTCGGATATCGGCGAGGTTCGGATAATGGCAGGTCGGAAATGCGAGGTATCACTGTACTTCTTTTAGCACTTCTCACTGCGCTTCCTAACTCTACTTCTGTTATACTCTTCACCGTCACTGATCAGGCATATTACACCTTTTAGCACACTAGATGGCAGGCATGTCGATATGTATAGTGGCAGGAGTTAGGAAAACCTGCATCGCAGACCTACATGTGCTTAGAGGATTGATTTTAACAGGTAAACATAAGTGTATGGTAGTAGTAGAGGTCAGTACGGTGGTGGTAGGTAGAGGCATGAGGGAATAGCAAAGGGTTGGTATAAGAGTGGAAGGTATAGTTATGGGGTAGTGGTAGGGGGTAAATTTGGTAATGGTAGAGGTGTATAATAGAGGTAGGGAGTCCGTATGGTAGCTTAGGTTAGGTAACATTGGTTCAGAAACAGGAGAAGTGTTTCTTTACTTGGGTCATAGTCATATGATGACCCATCACTGGAGCTTCGGGTCATCTGAAAGAGACCTTCCACTGGCTTACCAGTGAAAGGTAATAATTATAAATATTTTTAGTATGGCAGTATTATGTAGAGGTATATGATAATGGTAAAGGGTTAGATAAGCGGTGATGGTAAGAGGTATATGGTAGTGGTTTAGTATTAGTATGGTAGTAGCAGACAGAAGTGTAAGGTAGTGGTAAGTCTTACAAATTTAGAAACTGTAAATAAGCGAGAAACGAAATCTCAGTGAGAGAGAAAAATGCATTTTCAAGACAGGATAATGTGTAAAGAAAATTGTTTTAGTGTTAGTGTAAAAATGTGGAAGATGGAAGAGAAAGTGTGGAAGATTAAAGAGAATTTATAATGAAATGTAAATAGAAGAGCGAGCAAAGCTGCAAGAACACAGGAAGGTCATAAATAACCTGAAACTTGCGTGATGGCTGAGGTCACACTCTCGCCTGAGGTCACACTCTCGCCTGAGGTCACACTCTCGCCTGAGGTCACACTCTCGCCTGAGGTCACACTCTCGCCTGAGGTCACACTCTCGCCTGAGGTCACACTCTCGCCTGAGGTCACACTCTCGCCTGAGGTCACACTCTCGCCGGAATAAAAACAAGAGATTCAAGACTTGAGGAACTTGTATGTTGTGGGATGGTGTAAGTTGTTGGCTAAATATAGAGATGGAGGACACAAAAGAGAAAAATAATTGAGTCATACCTTAACAATTTCATTTTCTTTGCTTATAAGTTCCATGGGAAAACATTTCAATCCTTTCTGTATATTCTTCGACACTTTGTTATTAGTTTGGGATACGACGTTGTTAGCGTTCAGAAATTTGTGTTTCTTTGTATAGTTTCAGTACACATTACAACACTGTTACGTAGATTTATGGATGATTAATTTTGTACATAAACATTAATATATATTGTTTCTTACAACCCAAAAAGATTTTTATTTTTAAAGAGATGAACTAGTGAGTTAGTGGAAGACCTGGGTCAGGTGACCTGAACCTGCAGCAGCAGGTAAGTTAGTGGAAGACCTGGATCAGGTGACCTGAACCTGCAGCAGCAGGTAAGTTAGTGGAAGACCTGGATCAGGTGACCTGAACCTGCAGCAGCAGGTAAGTTAGTGGAAGACCTGGGTCAGGTGACCTGAACCTGCAGCGGCAGGTAAGTTAGTGGAAGACCTGGGTCAGGTGACCTGAACCTGCAGTGGCAGGTAAGTTAGTGGAAGACCTGGGTCAGGTGACCTGAAGCTGCAGTGGCAGGTAAGTTAGTGGAAGACCTGGGTCAGGTGACCTGAACCTGTAGTGGCAGGAAAGTTAGTGGAAGACCTGGGTCAGGTGACCTGAACCTGCAGCGGCAGGTGAGTTAGTGGAAGACCTGGGTCAGGTGACCTGAACCTGCAGTGGCAGGTAAGTTAGTGGAAGACCTGGATCAGGTGACCTGAACCTGCAGCGGCAGGTGAGTTAGTGGAAGACCTGGGTCAGGTGACCTGAACCTGCAGTGGCAGGTAAGTTAGTGGAAGACCTGGGTCAGGTGACCTGAACCTGCAGTGGCAGGTAAGTTAGTGGAAGACCTGGGTCAGGTGACCTGAACCTGCAGCGGCAGGTGAGTTAGTGGAAGACCTGGGTCAGGTGACCTGAACCTGCAGCGGCAGGTGAGTTAGTGGGAGACCTGGGTCAGTTGACCTGAACCTGCAGTGGCAGGTAAGTTAGTGGAAGACCTGGGTCAGGTGACCTGAACCTGCAGTGGCAGGTAAGTTAGTGGAAGACCTGGGTCAGGTGACCTGAACCTGCAGTGGCAGGTAAGTTAGTGGAAGACCTGGATCAGGTGACCTGAACCTGCAGTGGCAGGTAAGTTAGTGGAAGACCTGGATCAGGTGACCTGAACCTGCAGTGGCAGGTAAGTTAGTGGAAGACCTGGGTCAGGTGACCTGAACCTGCAGTGGCAGGTAAGTTAGTGGAAGACCTGGGTCAGGTGACCTGAACTTGCAGTGGCAGGTAAGTTAGTGGAAGACCTGGGTCAGGTGACCTGAACCTGCAGTGGCAGATAAGTTAGTGGAAGACCTGGGTCAGGTGACCTGAAGCTGCAGTGGCAGGTAAGTTAGTGGAAGACCTGGGTCAGGTGACCTGAAGCTGCAGCAGCAGGTAAGTTAGTGGAAGACCTGGGTCAGGTGACCTGAGCCTGCAGTGGCAGGTAAGTTTGTGGAATACCTGGGTCAGGTGACCTGAAGCTGCAGTGGCAGGTAAGTTAGTGGAAGACCTGGGTCAGGTGACCTGAAGCTGCAGTGGCAGGTAAGTTAGTGGAAGACCTGGGTCAGGTGACCTGAACCTGCAGTAGCAGGTAAGTTAGTGGAAGACCTGGGTCAGGTGACCTGAACCTGCAGTGGCAGGTAAGTTAGTGGAAGACTTGGGTCAGGTGACCTGAACCTGCAGTGGCAGGTAAGTTAGTGGAAGACCTGGGTCAGGTGACCTGAACCTGCAGTGGCAGGTAAGTTAGTGGAAGACCTGGGTCAGGTGACCTGAAGCTGCAGCGGCAGGTAAGTTAGTGGAAGACCTGGGTCAGGTGACCTGAAGCTGCAGCAGCAGGTAAGTTAGTGGAAGACCTGGGTCAGGTGACCTGAAGCTGCAGTGGCAGGTAAGCTAGTGGAAGACCTGGATCAGGTGACCTGAGGCTGCAGCGGCAGGTAAGTTAGTGGAAGATCTGGATCAGGTGACCTGAACCTGCAGTGGCAGGTAAGTTAGTGGAAGACCTGGGTCAGGTGACCTGAACCTACAGTGGCAGGTAAGTTAGTGGAAGACCTGGGTCAGGTGACCTGAGGCTGCAGCGGCAGGTAAGTTAGTGGAAGATCTGGGTCAGGTGATCTGAAGCTGCAGCGGCGGGTAAGTTAATGGAAGACCTGGGTCAGGTGACCTGAACCTGCAGTGGCAGGTAAGTTAGTGGAATACCTGGGTCAGGTGACCTGAAGCTGCAGCGGCAGGTAAGTTAGTGGAATACCTGGGTCAGGTGACCTGGACCTGCAGCGGCAGGTAAGTTAGTGGAATACCTGGGTCAGGTGACCTGAAGCTGCAGCGGCAGGTAAGTTAGTGGAATACCTGGGTCAGGTGACCTGAACCTGCAGCGGCAGGTAAGTTAGTGGAATACCTGGGTCAGGTGACCTGAAGCTGCAGCGGCAGGTAAGTTAGTGGAATACCTGGGTCAGGTGACCTGAAGCTGCAGCGACAGGTAAGTTAGTGGAAGACCTGGGTCAGGTGGCCTGAACCTGCAGTGGCAGGTAAGTTAGTGGAAGACCTGGGTCAGGTGACCTGAACCTGCAGCGGCAGGTAAGTTAGTGGAAGACCTGGGTCAGGTGACCTGAACCTGCAGTGGCAGGTAAGTTAGTGGAAGACCTGGGTCAGGTGACCTGAACCTGCAGCGGCAGGTAAGTTAGTGGAATACCTGGGTCAGGTGACCTGAAGCTGCAGCGGCAGGTAAGTTAGTGGAAGACCTCGGTCAGGTGACCTGGACCTGCAGTGGCAGGTAAGTTAGTGGAAGACCTGGGTCAGGTGACCTGAACCTGCAGCAGCAGGTAAGTTAGTGGAAGACCTGGGTCAGGTGACCTGAACCTGCAGCAGCAGGTAAGTTAGTGGAAGACCTGGATCAGGTGACCTGAAGCTGCAGTGGCAGGTAAGTTAGTGGAAGACCTGGGTCAGGTGACCTGAACCTGCAGTGGCAGGTAAGTTAGTGGAAGACCTGGGTCAGGTGACCTGAACCTGCAGTGGCAGGTAAGTTAATGGAAGACCTGGGTCAGGTGACCTGAACCTGCAGCAGCAGGTAAGTTAGTGGAAGACCTGGGTCAGGTGACCTGAACCTGCAGTGGCAGGTAAGTTAGTGGAAGACCTGGGTCAGGTGACCTGAACCTGCAGTGGCAGGTAAGTTAGTGGAAGACCTGGGTCAGGTGACCTGAACCTGCAGTGGCAGGTAAGTTAGTGGAAGACCTGGGTCAGGTAACCTGAACCTGCAGTGGCAGGTAAGTTAGTGGAAGACCTGGGTCAGGTGACCTGAACCTGCAGTGGCAGGTAAGTTAGTGGAAGACCTGGATCAGGTGACCTGAACCTGCAGTGGCAGGTAAGTTAGTGGAAGACCTGGGTCAGGTGACCTGAACCTGCAGTGGCAAGTAAGTTAGTGGAAGACCTGGGTCAGGTGACCTGAACCTGCAGTGGCAGGTAAGTTAGTGGAAGACCTGGGTCAGGTGACCTGAACCTGCAGTGGCAGGTAAGTTAGTGGAAGACCTGGGTCAGGTGACCTGAAGCTGCAGCGGCAGGTAAGTTAGTGGAAGACCTGGGTCAGGTGACCTGAACCTGCAGTGGCAGGTAAGTTAGTGGAAGACCTGGGTCAGGTGACCTGAACCTGCAGTGGCAGGTAAGTTAGTGGAAGACCTGGGTCAGGTGACCTGAAGCTGCAGTGGCAGGTAAGTTAGTGGAAGACCTGGGTCAGGTGACCTGAACCTGCAGTGGCAGGTAAGTTAGTGGAAGTTAAAGCAATGTTAATAATTAACATAAACATTACTGTATGAAAAAACTGTTTAACACAAGATTCTCGGTGTGTTTAACAGAGTTAATGTTTATCTCCCACTTAATTAACATACATTACACAAGGTAACATTACCTGTATAACATCACCTGGAAGAAATATTCTGAACTAAACATTATGACAACATTGTTGGAAGTTAAGTTCCCACTAACACTAATGTTAACAAAAATGTTTAACCACAAACTTCTGCCCCACATTCTGATAGTGTATTTTTAAAACTCATACAACCCCCCTCCACTCTCCCCCCTCCCCCCTCCCCTCTCCCCCCTCCCCTCTCCCCCCTCCCCTCTCCCCCCTCCCCTCTCCCCCCTCCCCTCTCCCCTCTCCCCCCTCCCCTCTCCCCCCTCCCCTCTCCCCCCTCCCCTCTCCCCCCTCCCCTCTCCCCTCTCCCCCCTCCCCTCTCCCCCCTCCCCTCTACCCCCTTCCCTCTCCCCCACCCCTCTCCCCCTCCCCTCTCCCCCTACCCTCTCCCCCTCCCCTCTCCCCCTCCCCTCTCCCCCTCCCCTCTCCCCCTCCCCTCTCCCCCTCCCCTCCCCCTCTCCCCCTCCCCTCTCCCCCCTCCCCTCCCCCCTCCCCTCTCCCCCCTCCCCTCTCCCCCCTCCCCCCTCCCCTCTCCCCCCTCCCCTCTCCCCCTCCCCTCTCCCCCCTCCCCTCTCCCCCTCCCCTCTCCCCCCTCCCCTCTCCCCCCTCCCCTCTCCCCTCTCCCCTCTCCCCCCTCCCTCCTCCCTCTCCACTACTCATACCTGCACCAGCTCACCTTTGTGCCAATAGTTGTTTATATCTCACCCTGACTGCTTATATCTCACCCTAACTGCTTATATCTCACCCTAACTGCTTATATCTCACCCTGACTGCTTATATCTCACCCTGACTGCTTATATCTCACCCTGACTGCTTATATCTCACCCTAACTGCTTATATCTCACCCTAACTGCTTATATCTCACCCTAACTGCTTATATCTCACCCTAACTGCTTATATCTCACCCTGACTGCTTATATCTCACCCTAAGTGCTTATATCTCACCCTAACTGCTTATATCTCACCCTGACTGCTTATATCTCACCCTGACTGCTTATATCTCACCCTAACTGCTTATATCTCACCCTGACTGCTTATATCTCACCCTAACTGCTTATATCTCACCCTAACTGCTTATATCTCTCCCTAACTGCTTATATCTCTCCCTAACTGCTTATATCTCACCCTAACTGCTTATATCTCACCCTGACTGCTTATATCTCACACTTACTGCTTATATCTCACCCTAACTGTTTATATCTCACCCTAACTGTTTATATCTCACCCTAAGTGCTTATATCTCTCCCTAACTGCTTATATCTCACCCTAACTGCTTATATCTTACCCTAACTGCTTATATCTCACCCTAACTGCTTATATCTCACCCTATCTGCTTATATCTCACCCTGACTGCTTATATCTCACCCTAACTGCTTATATCTCACCCTAACTGCTTATATCTCACCCTAACTGCTTATATCTCACACTAACTGCTTATATCTCACCCTAACTGCTAATATCTCACCCTAACTGCTAATATCTCACCCTGACTGCTGATATCTCACCCTAACTGCTTATATCTCACCCTAACTGCTTATATCTCACCCTAACTGCTTATATCTCACCCTAACTGCTTATATCTCACCCTAACTGCTTATATCTCACCCTAACTGCTAATATCTCACCCTAACTGCTAATATCTCACCCTGACTGCTGATATCTCACCCTAACTGCTTATATCTCACCCTAACTGCTTATATCTCACCCTAACTGCTTATATCTCACCATAACTGCTTATATCTCACCCTAACTGCTTATATCTCACCCTAACTGCTTATATCTCACCTTAACTGCTTATATCTCACCCTAACTAATTATATCTCACCCTAACTGCTTATATCTCACCCTAACTGCTTATATCTCACCCTAACTGCTTATATGTCACCCGAACTGTTTATATCTCACCCTAACTGCTTATATCTCACCCTAACTGTTTATATCTCACCCTAACTGTTTATATCTCACCCTAACTGCTTATATCTCACCCTAACTGCTTATATCTCACCCTAACTGCTTATATCTCACCCTAACTGCTTATATCTCACCCTAACTGTTTATATCTCACCCTAACTGCTTATATCTAACCCTAACTGCTTATATCTCACCCTAACTGCTTATATCTCACCCTTACTGCTTATATCTCACCCTAACTGCTTATATCTCACCCTAACTGCTTATATCTCACCCTAACTGCTTATATCTCACCCTAACTGCTTATATCTCACCCTAACTGCTTATATCTCACCCTAACTGCTTATATCTCACCCTAACTGTTTATATCTCACCCTAACTGCTTATATCTCTCCCTAACTGCTTATATCTCACCCTAACTGCTTATATCTCTCCCTAACTGCTTATATCTCACCCTGACTGCTTATATCTCACCCTAACTGCTTATATCTCACCCTAACTGCTTATATCTCACCCTAACTGCCTATATCTCACCCTAACTGCTTATATCTCACCCTAACTGTTTATATCTCACCCTAACTGCTTATATCGCACCCTAACTGCTTATATCTCACCCTTACTGCTTATATCTCACCCTAACTGCTTATATCTCACCCTAACTGCTTATATCTCACCCTAACTGCTTATATCTAACCCTAACTGCTTATATCTCACCCTAACTGCTTATATCTCACCCTAACTGTTTATATCTCACCCTAACTGTTTATATCTCACCCTAACTGCTTATATCTCTCCCTAACTGCTTATATCTCACCCTAACTGCTTATATCTTACCCTAACTGCTTATATCTCACCCTAACTGCTTATATCTCACCCTGACTGCTTATATCTCACCCTGACTGCTTATATCTCACCCTAACTGCTTATATCTCACGCTAACTGCTTATAACTCACCCTAACTGCTTATATCTCACCCTAACTGCTTATATCTCACCCTAACTGCTTATATCTCACCCTGACTGCTTATATCTCACCCTAACTGCTTATATCTCACCCTAACTGCTTATATCTCACCCTAACTGCTTATATCTCACACTTACTGCTTATATCTCACCCTAACTGCTTATATCTCACCCTAACTGTTTATATCTCACCCTAACTGCTTATATCTCACCCTAACTGCTTATATCTCACCCTAACTGCTTATATCTCACCCTATCTGCTTATATCTCACCGTAACTGCTTATATCTCACCCTAACTGCTTATATCTCACCCTAACTGCTTATATCTCACCCTAACTTTTTATATCTCACCCTAACTGCTTATATCTTACCCTAACTGTTTATATCTTACCCTAACTGCTTATATCTCACCCTAACTGCTTATATCTCACCCTAACTGTTTATATCTCACCCTAACTGCTTATATCTCACCCTAACTGCTTATATCTCACCCTGACTGCTTATATCTCACCCTAACTGCTTATATCTCACCCTAACTGCTTATATCTCTCCCTAACTGCTTATATCTCACTCTAACTGCTTATATCTCACCCTAACTGCTTATATCTCACCCTAACTGCTTATATCTCACCCTAACTGCTTATATCTCACCCTAACTGCTTATATCTCACCCTAACTGCTTATATCTCACCCTAACTGCTTATATATCACCCTAACTGCTTATATCTCACCCTAACTTCTTATATCTCACCCTAACTACTTATATCTCACCCTAACTGCTTATATCTCACCCTAACTGTTTTTATCTCACCCTAACTGCTTATATCTCACCCTAACTGCTTATATCTCACCATAACTGTTTATATCTCACCCTAACTGCTTATATCTCACCCTAACTGTTTATATGTCACCCTAACTGCTTATATCTCACCCTAACTGCTTATATCTCACCCTAACTGTTTATATCTCACCCTAACTGCTTATATCTCTCCCTAACTGCTTATATCTTACCCTAACTGCTTATATCTCACCCTAACTGCTTATATCTCACCCTAACTGCTTATATCTCACCCTAACTGCTTATATCTCACCCTAACTGCTTATATCTCACCCTAACTGCTTATATCTCACTCTAACTGCTTATATCTCACCCTATCTGCTTATATCTCACCCTAACTGCTTATATCTCACTTTAACTGCTTATATCTCACCCTAACTGCTTATATCTCACCCTAACTGTTTATATCTCACCCTAACTGCTTATATCTCTCCCTAACTGCTTATATCTCACCCTAACTGCTTATATCTCACCCTAACTGCTTATATGTCACTCGAACTGTTTATATCTCACCCTAATTGCTTATATCTCACCCTAACTGTTTATATCTCACCCTAACTGTTTATATCTCACCCTAACTGCTTATATCTCACCCAAACTGCTTATATCTCACCCTAACTGCTTATATCTCACCCTAACTGCTTTTATCTCACCCTAACTGTTTATATCTCACCCTAACTGCTTATATCTTACCCTAACTGCTTATATCTCACCCTAACTGCTTATATCTCACCCTTACTGCTTATATCTCACCCTAACTGCTTATATCTCACCCTAACTGCTTATATCTCACCCTAACTGCTTATATCTCACCCTAACTGCTTATATCTCACCCTAACTGCTTATATCTCACCCTAACTGTTTATATCTCACCCTAACTGCTTATATCTCTCCCTAACTGCTTATATCTCACCCTAACTGCTTATATCTCTCCCTAACTGCTTATATCTCACCCTAACTGCTTATATCTCACGCTAACTGTTTATATCTCACCCTAACTGCTTATATCTCACCCTAACTGCTTATATCTCACCCTAACTGCTTATATCTCACCCTAACTGCTTATATCTCACCCTAACTGTTTATATCTCACCCTAACTGTTTATATCTCACTCTAACAGCTTATATCTCACCCTAACTGTTTATATCTCACCCTAACTGTTTATATCTCACCCTAACTGTTTATATCTCACCCTAACTGCTTATATCTCACCCTAACTGCTTATATCTCTCCCTAAATGCTTATATCTCACCCTGACTGCTTATATCTCACCCTAACTGC
The DNA here is from genome assembly GCF_038502225.1 of Cherax quadricarinatus. Classification (NCBI taxonomy): domain Eukaryota; kingdom Metazoa; phylum Arthropoda; class Malacostraca; order Decapoda; family Parastacidae; genus Cherax; species Cherax quadricarinatus. The sequence goes on from NC_091319.1 coordinate 36,857,889, forward strand.
TTATATCTCACCCTAACTGCTTATATCTCTCCCTAACTGCTTATATCTCACCCTAACTGCTTATATCTCACCCTGACTGCCTATATCTCACCCTGACTGCTTATATCTCACCCTAACTGCTTATATCTCACCCCAACTGCTTATATCTCACCGTAACTGCTTATATCTCACCCTAACTGCTTATATCTCACGCTAACTGCTTTTATCTCACCCTAACTGCTTATATCTCACCCTAACTGCTTATATCTCACCCTAACTGCTTATATCTCACCCTGACTGCTTATATCTCACCCTGACTGCTTATATCTCGCCCTAACTGCTTATATCTCACCCTAACTGCTTATATCTCACACTTACTGCTTATATCTCACCCTAACTACTTATATCTCACCCTATCTGTTTATATCTCACCCTAACTGCTTATATCTCACCCTAACTGCTTATATCTCACCCTAACTGCTTATATCTCACCCTAACTGCTTATATCTCACCCTACTGCTTATATCTCACCCTAACTGCTTATATCTCACCCTAACTGCTTATATCTCACCCTAACTTTTTATATCTCACCCTAACTGCTTATATCTTACCCTAACTGTTTATATTTTACCCTAACTGCTTATATCTCACCCTAACTGCTTATATCTCACCCTAACTGCTTATATCTCACCCTAACTGCTTATATCTCACGCTAACTGCTTATATCTCACCCTAACTGCTTATATCTCACCCTAACTGCTTATATCTCACCCTAACTATTTATATGTCACCCGAACTGTTTATATCTCACCCTAACTGCTTATATCTCACCCTAACTGTTTATATCTCACCCTAACTGTTTATATCTCACCCTAACTGCTTATATCTCACCCTAACTGCTTATATCTCACCCTAACTGCTTATACCTCACCCTAACTGCTTATATCTCACCCTAACTGTTTATATCTCACCCTAACTGCTTATATCTTACCCTAACTGCTTATATCTCACCCTTACTGCTTATATCTTACCCTAACTGCTTATATCTCACCCTAACTGCTTATATCTCACCCTTACTGCTTATATCTCACCCTAACTGCTTATATCTCACCCTAACTGCTTATATCTCACCCTAACTCCTTATATCTCACCCTAACTGCTTATATCTCACCCTAACTGCTTATATCTCACCCTAAGTGCTTATATCTCACCCTAACTGTTTATATCTCACCCTAACTGCTTATATCTCTCCCTAACTGCTTATATCTCACCCTAACTGCTTATATCTCACCCTGACTGCTTATATCTCACCCTGACTGCTTATATCTCACCCTAACTGCTTATATCTCACCCCAACTGCTTATATCTCACCGTAACTGCTTATATCTCAGCCTAACTGCTTATATCTCACGCTAACTGCTTTTATCTCACCCTAACTGCTTATATCTCACCCTAACTGCTTATATCTCACCCTGACTGCTTATATCTCACCCTAACTGCTTATATCTCGCCCTAACTGCTTATATCTCACCCTAACTGCTTTTATCTCACACTTACTGCTTATATCTCACCCTAACTACTTATATCTCACCCTATCTGTTTATATCTCACCCTAACTGCTTATATCTCACCCTAACTGCTTATATCTCACCCTAACTGCTTATATCTCACCCTAACTGCTTATATCTCACCCTACTGCTTATATCTCACCCTAACTGCTTATATCTCACCCTAACTGCTTATATCTCACCCTAACTTTTTATATCTCACCCTAACTGCTTATATCTTACCCTAAGTGTTTATATTTTACCCTAACTGCTTATATCTCACCCTAACTGCTTATATCTCACCCTAACTGCTTATATCTCACCCTAACTGCTTATATCTCACGCTAACTGCTTATATCTCACCCTAACTGCTTATATCTCACCCTAACTGCTTATATCTCACCCAAACTGCTTATATCTCACCCTAACTGTTTATATCTCACCCTAACTGCTTATATCTCACCCTAACTGCTTATATCTCACCCTAACTGTTTATATCTCACCCTAACTGCTTATATCTCACCCTAACTACTTATATCTCACCCTAACTGCTTATATCTCACCCTAACTGCTTATATCTCCCCCTAACTGCTTATATCTCACCCTAACTTCTTATATCTCACCCTAACTGCTTATATCTCACCCTAACTGCTTATATCTCACCCTAACTTCCTCCTCCCTCAGTATACACTTTCATCCCTCTCTTACTTGTTGTTTCCCTTGATTACTGAGGCTTCACCTGGTATCTCAGACCCAACTTAACATTAGACATGAACAAGTTCTTGCAACTTAAAAGAAAAATTACTGTTCCTTAGAAGTAAGTAAAATTATAAATCAAAGCCCACTCTGACAGTGAACAATTCAGCAGTTCACTACAGTATGTGAACATCTTTGGTCCTACACAAACAAACAGGGTGAACATAACTAAGATAATTTAAAATACCTGTGTGCTCTCTGAATTAGTGGGACTTAGTAAACAACTGTGTATCAAGTAAGTCTGTAGTAGACGTTTAGCAACCTTTCCCATCATAGCAAGGGACTCCAGGACAACAATGTTTCCCATCATAGCAAGGGACTCCAGGACAACAATGTTTCCCATCATAGCAAGGGACTCCAGGACAACAACCTTTCCCATCATAGCAAGGGACTCCAGGACAACAATGTTTCCCATCATAGCAAGGGACTCCAGGTCAACAATGTTTCCCACCATAGCAAGGGACTCCAGGACAACAATGTTTCCCATCATAGCAAGGGACTCCAGGACAACAACCTTTCCCATCATAGCAAGGGACTCCAGGACAACAATGTTTCCCATCATAGCAAGGGACTCCACGACAACAATGTTTCCCATCATAGCAATGGACTCCAGGACAACAACCTTTCCCATCATAGCAAGGGACTCCAGGACAACAATGTTTCCCATCATAGCAAGGGACTCCAGGTCAACAATGTTTCCCACCATAGCAAGGGACTCCAGGACAACAATGTTTCCCATCATAGCAAGGGACTCCAGGACAACAATGTTTCCCATCATAGCAAGGGACTCCAGGTCAACAATGTTTCCCACCATAGCAAGGGACTCCATGACAACAATGTTTCCCATCATAGCAAGGGACTCCAGGACAACAATGTTTCCCATCATAGCAAGGGACTCCAGGTCAACAATGTTTCCCACCATAGCAAGGGACTCCAGGACAAAAACCTTTCCCATCATAGCAAGGGACTCCAGGACAACAATGTTTCCCATCATAGCAAGGGACTCCAGGACAACAATGTTTCCCACCATAGCAAGGGACTCCAGGACAACAATGTTTCCCGTCATAGCAAGGGACTCCAGGACAACAATGTTTCCCATCATAGCAAGGGACTCCAGGACAACATTGTTTCCCATCATAGCAAGGGACTCCAGGACAACAATGTTTCCCATCATAGCAAGGGACTCCAGGACAACAATGTTTCCCACCATAGCAAGGGACTCCAGGACAACAATGTTTCCCGTCATAGCAAGGGACTCCAGGACAACAATGTTTCCCATCATAGCAAGGGACTCCAGGACAACAATGTTTCCCATCATAGCAAGGGACTCCAGGACAACAGTGTTTCCCACCATAGCAAGGGACTCCAGGACAACAATGTTTCCCATCATAGCAAGGGACTCCAGGACAACAATGTTTCCCATCATAGCAAGGGACTCCAGGACAACAATGTTTCCCATCATAGCAAGGAACTCCAGGACAACAATGTTTCCCATCATAGCAAGGGACTCCAGGACAACAATGTTTCCCATCATAGCAAGGAACTCCAGGACAACAATGTTTCCCTTTATAGCAAGGGACTCCAGGAGAACAATGTTTCCCATCATAGCAAGGAACTCCAGGACAACATTGTTTCCCACCATAGCAAGGGACTCCAGGACAACAATGTTTCCCATCATAGCAAGGAACTCCAGGACAACATTGTTTCCCACCATAGCAAGGGACTCCAGGACAACAATGTTTCCCACCATAGCAAGGGACTCCAGGACAACAATGTTTCCCATCATAGCAAGGGACTCCAGGACAACAATGTTTCCCATCATAGCAAGGGACTCCAGGACAACAATGTTTCCCATCATAGCAAGGGACTCCAGGACAACAATGTTTCCCATCATAGCAAGGGACTCCAGGACAACAATGTTTCCCATCATAGCAAGGGACTCCAGGACAACAACCTTTCCCATCATAGCAAGGGACTCCAGGACAACAATGTTTCCCATCATAGCAAGGGACTCCAGGACAACAACCTTTCCCATCATAGCAAGGGACTCCATGACAACAATGTTTCCCATCATAGCAAGGGACTCCAGGACAACAATGTTTCCCATCATAGCAAGGGACTCCATGACAACAATGTTTCCCATCATAGCAAGGGACTCCAGGACAACAATGTTTCCCATCATAGCAAGGGACTCCAGGACAACAATGTTTCCCATCATAGCAAGGGACTCCATGACAACAATGTTTCCCATCATAGCAAGGGACTCCATGACAACAATGTTTCCCATCATAGCAAGGGACTCCAGGACAACAATGTTTCCCATCATAGCAAGGGACTCCATGACAACAATGTTTCCCATCATAGCAAGGGACTCCAGGACAACAGTGTTTCCCATCATAGCAAGGGACTCCAGGACAACAATGTTTCCCATCATAGCAAGGGACTCCAGGACAACAACCTTTCCCATCATAGCAAGGGATTGCAGGACAACAATGTTTCCCATCATAGCAAGGGACTCCAGGACAACAGTGTTTCCCATCATAGCAAGGGACTCCAGGACAACAATGTTTCCCATCATAGCAAGGGACTGCAGGACAACAATGTTTCCCATCATAGCAAGGGACTCCAGGACAACAATGTTTCCCATCATAGCAAGGGACTGCAGGACAACAATGTTTCCCATCATAGCAAGGGACTCCAGGACAACAATGTTTCCCATCATAGCAAGGGACTGCAGGACAACAATGTTTCCCATCATAGCAAGGGACTCCAGGACAACAACCTTTCCCATCATAGCAAGTGACTCCAGGACAACAATGTTTCCCATCATAGCAAGGGACTCCAGGACAACAATGTTTCCCATCATAGCAAGGGACTCCAGGACAACAATGTTTCCCACCATAGCAAGGGACTCCAGGACAACAATGTTTCCCATCATAGCAAGGGACTCCAGGACAACAATGTTTCCCACCATAGCAAGGGACTCCAGGACAACAACCTTTCCCATCATAGCAAGGGACTCCAGGACAACAATGTTTCACATCATAGCAAGGGACTCCAGGACAACAATGTTTCCCATCATAGCAAGGGACTCCCGGACAACAACCTTTCCCATCATAGCAAGGGACTCCAGGACAACAATGTTTCCCATCATAGCAAGGGACTCCAGGACAACAATGTTTCCCATCATAGCAAGGGACTCCAGGACAACAATGTTTCCCATCATAGCAAGGGACTCAAGGACAACAATGTTTCCCATCATAGCAAGGGACTCCAGGACAACAATGTTTCACATCATAGCAAGGGACTCCAGGACAGCAATGTTTCCCATCATAGCAAGGGACTCCCGGACAACAACCTTTCCCATCATAGCAAGGGACTCCAGGACAACAATGTTTCCCATCATAGCAAGGGACTCCAGGACAACAACCTTTCCCATCATAGCAAGGGACTCCAGGACAACAACCTTTCCCATCATAGCAAGGGACTCCAGGACAACAATGTTTCCCATCATAGCAAGGGACTCCAGGACAACAATGTTTCCCATCATAGCAAGGGACTCCAGGACAACAACCTTTCCCATCATAGCAAGGGACTCCAGGTCAACAATGTTTCACATCTTAGCAAGGGACTCCAGGACAACAACATTTCCCATCATAGCAAGGGACTCCAGGACAACAATGTTTCCCATCATAGCAAGGGACTCCAGGACAACAATGTTTCCCATCATAGCAAGGGATTCCAGGACAACAATGTTTCCCATCATAGCAAGGGACTCCAGGACACCAATGTTTCCCATCATAGCAAGGGACTCCAGGACAACAATGTTTCCCATCATAGCAAGGGACTCCAGGACAACAATGTTTCCCATCATAGCAAGGGACTCCAGGACAACAATGTTTCCCATCATAGCAAGGGACTCCAGGACAACAAACTTTCCCATCATAGCAAGGGACTCCAGGACAACAATGTTTCCCATCATAGCAAGGGACTCCAGGACAACAACCTTTCTTATCATAGCAAGGGACTCCAGGACAACAATGTTTCCCATCATAGCAAGGGACTCCACGACAACAATGTTTCCCATCATAGCAAGGGACTCCAGGACAACAATGTTTCCCATCATAGCAAGGGACTCCAGGACAACAACCTTTCCCATTATAGCAAGGGACTCCAGGACAACAATGTTTCCCATCATAGCAAGGGACTCCAGGACAACAATGTTTCCAATCATAGCAAGGGACTCCAGGACAACAATGTTTCCCATCATAGCAAGGGACTCCAGGACAACAACCTTTCCCATTATAGCAAGGGACTCCAGGACAACAATGTTTCCCACCATAGCAAGGGACTCCAGGACAACAATGTTTCCCATCATAGCAAGGGACTCCAGGACAACAATGTTTCCCATCATAGCAAGGGACTCCAGGACAAAAACCTTTCCCATCATAGCAAGTGACTCCAGGACAACAATGTTTCCCATCATAGCAAGGGACTCCAGGACAACAATGTTTTCCATCATAGCAAGGGACTCCAGGACAACAATGTTTCCCATCATAGCAAGGGACTCCAGGACAACAACAATATTTCCCATCATAGCAAGGGACTCCAGGACAACAACATTTCCCATCATAGCAAGGGACTCCAGGACAACAATGTTTCCCATCATAGCAAGGGACTCCAGGACAACAATGTTTCCCATCATAGCAAGGGACTCCCGGACAACAACCTTTCCCATCATAGCAAGGGACTCCAGGACAACAACCTTTCTTATCATAGCAAGGGACTCCAGGACAACAATGTTTCCCATCATAGCAAGGGAATCCAGGACAACAATGTTTCCCATCATAGCAAGGGACTCCAGGACAACAATATTTCCCATCATAGCAAGGGACTCCAGGACAACAATGTTTCCCATCATAGCAAGGGACTCCAGGACAACAATGTTTCCCATCATAGCAAGGGACTCCAGGACAACAATGTTTCCCATTATAGCAAGGGACTCCAGGACAACAATGTTTCCCATCATAGCAATGGACTCCAGGACAACAATGTTTCCCATCATAGCAAGGGACTCCAGGACAACAATGTTTCCCATCATAGCAAGGGACTCCAGGACAACAATATTTCCCATCATAGCAATGGACTCCAGGACAACAATGTTTCCCATCATAGCAAGGGACTCCACGACAACAATGTTTCCCACCATAGCAAGGAACTCCAGGACAACAATGTTTCCCATCATAGCAAGGGACTCCAGGACAACAATGTTTCCCATCATAGCAAGGGACTCCAGGACAACAACCTTTCTTATCATAGCAAGGGACTCCAGGACAACAATGTTTCCCATCATAGCAAGGGACTCCAGGACAACAACCTTTCCCATCAAAGCAAGGGACTCCAGGACAACAATGTTTCCCATCATAGCAAGGGACTCCAGGACAAAAATGTTTCCCATCATAGCAAGGGACTCCAGGACAACAATGTTTCCCATCATAGCAAGGGACTCCAGGACAACAATATTTCCCATCATAGCAAGGGACTCCAGGACAACAATGTTTCCCATCATAGCAAGGGACTCCAGGACAACAATATTTCCCATCATAGCAAGGGACTCCAGGACAACAATGTTTCCCATCATAGCAAGGGACTCCAGGACAACAATGTTTCCCATCATAGCAAGGGACTCCAGGACAAAAATGTTTCCCATCATAGCAAGGGACTCCAGGACAACAATGTTTCCCATCATAGCAAGGGACTCCAGGACAACAATGTTTCCCATCATAGCAAGGGACTCCAGGACAACATCCTTGTGGAGCAGTCTGGACAAATATCTTTCTACTTGAGACTTCATGACGTAGATTAGTAACATCAACCAAACATTGTCTGAGGTCAAGGAATCAGTTTCTCACCGATCTCCACACTACAAGCTAACAGCTTCCTCCACACTACCTGCTACCTGGAGTCTACCTGGAAGGTATTCTGGGGATCAACATCCCGGCGGCCCTTTCCATGACCATGTCTCTCGGTGGATCAGGGCCTGATAAACCAGGCTGTTACTGCTGGCCACACGCAGTCCGACGTACGAATCACATCCCGGCTGATCCGGCACTGACTTTAGGTATCTGTCCAGATCCCTCTTGAATACAACCAGGGACTATTGGTAACTCCCCTTGTGCCTGTTGGGAGGCTGTTGAAAAGTCTTGGGCCCCATACACTTACTGTGTTATCTCTTAATGTATGCACCGCCTGCCAAGTCTTTTACTTTCGTTGGGAGTGATTTCTGTGTGCAGATTAGGGACCATTCCCTCTAGGATTTTCTCTGTCGCCTGCGTTCCAGCGAGTACAAGTCAAATCAAGTGCTTCCAGGCGTTTCCAGTAGTTAAGGTGTTTGACGGAACTGATACGTGCAGTAAAGGTTCTCTGTACATTCTCTAGATCTGCAATTTCATCTCCCTTGAATGGAGATGTTAATGTACAGCAGCATTCCAGCCTAGAGAGAACAAGTAATTAAAAAAGGATCATCATTGGCTTGGCATCTCTTCTTTTGAACGTTCTCGTTATCCATCCTATCATTTTCCTAGCAGATGTGATAATGGCGTTGTTGTGATACTTGAAGGTGAGATCCTCAAACATTACCACTCCCAGGCCCTTCACATTACTCTTCCGCACTATTGTGTGATTAGTTTGTAGTAGACTCAGTTCTAGCTATTATTTCCTCCAGTTTTCCATAACGGAGAAGTTTGAATCTATCTTCATTGAACATCTTAGTGTTCTCCGTTGCTCATTGGAAAACTTGGTATATATCTCCTCGGAAAATTACTGTGTCCTCAGTAGATGACAGTCTCATGCAGATCCTAGTATCGTGCTATGGTTTACATCTCTGTCTATATATGAGGGTGAAGAACAGGATGGGAGCGAGTACTGTGCCATGTGGAACAGAGCTCTTCACTATGCCAGCTTCCCTTTTAACTCTGTTTATCAATTTTCTTTGTGTTCGATTGGTTAGAAAGTTGAAGATCCATCTGCCCCCACTGCCAGTTATACCTTTAACATTCATATGTGTGGTATTACAACATGATCTCATTTTCCAAAGACTTTCGCAAAACCTGTTTATATTACGTCTGCATTATGTCTGTCTTCCAGTGCTTATGTGGTAATATCAGAGTAGTTCAGTAGGAAGGACCGACCTGCTCTGAACCCATGCTGCTCTGAACCCATGCTGCTCTGAACCCATGCTGCTCTTAACCCATGCTGCTCTGAACCCATGCTGCTCTGAACCCATGCTGCTCTGAACCCATGCTGCTCTGAACCCATGCTGCTCTGAACCCATGCTACTCTGAACCCATGCTGCTCTGAACCCATGCTGCTCTGAACCCATGCTGCTCTGAACCCATGCTGCTCTGAACCCATGCTGCTCTGAACCCATGCTGCTCTGAACCCATGCTGCTCTGAACCCATGCTGCTCTGAACCCATGCTGCTCTGAACTCATGCTGCTCTGAACTCATGCTGCTCTGAACCCATGCTGCTCTGAACTCATGCTGCTCTGAACCCGTGCTGCTCTGAACCCATGCTGCTCTGAACCCATGCTGCTCTGAACCCGTGCTGCTCTGAACCCGTGCTGCTCTGAACCCATGCTGCTCTGAACCCATGCTGCTCTGAACCCATGCTGCTCTGAACCCATGCTGCTCTGAACCCATGCTGCTCTGAACTCATGCTGCTCTGAACCCGTGCTGCTCTGAACCCATGCTGCTCTGAACCCATGCTGCTCTGAACCCATGCTGCTCTGAACTCATGCTGCTCTGAACCCATGCTGCTCTGAACTCATGCTGCTCTGAACCCATGCTGCTCTGAACTCATGCTGCTCTGAACCCATGCTGCTCTGAACTCATGCTGCTCTGAACCCATGCTGCTCTGAACTCATGCTGCTCTGAACCCATGCTGCTCTGAACCCATGCTGCTCTGAACCCATGCTGCTCTGAACCCGTGCTGCTCTGAACCCGTGCTGCTCTGAACCCATGCTGCTCTGAACCCATGCTGCTCTGAACCCATGCTGCTCTTAACCCATGCTGCTCTGAACCCATGCTGCTCTGAACCCATGCTGCTCTGAACTCATGCTGCTCTGAACCCGTGCTGCTCTGAACCCATGCTGCTCTGAACCCATGCTGCTCTGAACCCGTGCTGCTCTGAACCCGTGCTGCTCTGAACCCATGCTGCTCTGAACCCATGCTGCTCTGAACCCATGCTGCTCTGAACCCATGCTGCTCTGAACCCATGCTGCTCTGAACTCATGCTGCTCTGAACCCGTGCTGCTCTGAACCCATGCTGCTCTGAACCCATGCTGCTCTGAACCCATGCTGCTCTGAACTCATGCTGCTCTGAACCCATGCTGCTCTGAACTCATGCTGCTCTGAACCCATGCTGCTCTGAACTCATGCTGCTCTGAACCCATGCTGCTCTGAACTCATGCTGCTCTGAACCCATGCTGCTCTGAACTCATGCTGCTCTGAACCCATGCTGCTCTGAACCCATGCTGCTCTGAACCCATGCTGCTCTGAACTCATGCTGCTCTGAACCCATGCTGCTCTGAACTCATGCTGCTCTGAACCCATGCTGCTCTGAACTCATGCTGCTCTGAACCCATGCTGCTCTGAACCCATGCTGCTCTGAACCCATGCTGCTCTGAACTCATGCTGCTCTGAACCCATGCTGCTCTGAACTCATGCTGCTTTGAACCCATGCTGCTCTGAACTCATGCTGCTCTGAACCCATGCTGCTCTGAACTCATGCTGCTCTGAACCCATGCTGCTCTGAACTCATGCTGCTCTGAACCCATGCTGCTCTGAACTCATGCTGCTCTGAACTCATGCTGCTCTGAACCCATGCTGCTCTGAACTCATGCTGCTCTGAACCCATGCTGCTCTGAACTCATGCTGCTCTGAACTCATGCTGCTCTGAACTCATGCTGCTCTGAACTCATGCTGCTCTGAACCCATGCTGCTCTGAACTCATGCTGCTCTGAACTCATGCTGCTCTGAACCCGTGCTGCTCTGAACCCATGCTGCTCTGAACCCATGCTGCTCTGAACCCATGCTGCTCTGAACCCATGCTGCTCTGAACCCATGCTGCTCTGAACCCATGCTGCTCTGAACCCATGCTGCTCTGAACCCATGCTGCTCTGAACCCATGCTACTCTGAACCCGTGCTGCTCTGAACCTATGGTGCTCTGAACCCATGCTGCTCTGAACCCATGCTGCTCTTAACCCGTCCTGCTCTGAACCTATGGTGCTCTGAACCCATGCTGCTCTGAACCCATGCTGCTCTGAACCCATGCTGCTCTGAACCCATGCTGCTCTGAACCCATGCTGCTCTGAACCCATGCTGCTCTTAACCCATGCTGCTCTGAACCCATGCTGCTCTGAACCCATGCTGCTCTGAACCCATGCTGCTCTGAACCCATGCTGCTCTTAACCCATGCTGCTCTGAACCCATGGTGCTCTGAACCCATGCTGCTCTGAACCCATGCTGCTCTGAACCCGTGCTGCTCTGAACCTATGGTGCTCTGAACCCATGCTGCTCTGAACTCAAGCTGCTCTGAACCCATGCTGCTCTGAACCCATGCTCCTCTGAGCCCGTGCTGCTCTGAACCCGTGCTGCTCTGAACCTATGGTGCTCTGAACCCATGCTGCTCTTAACCCATGCTGCTCTGAACCCATGCTGCTCTGAGCCCATGCTGCTCTGAACCCATGCTGTTCTGAACTCATGCTGCTCTGAACCCGTGCTGCTCTGAACCCGTGCTGCTCTGAACCCGTGCTGCTCTGAACCCATGCTGTTCTGAACCCGTGCTGCTCTGAACCCGTGCTGCTCTGAACCCGTGCTGCTCTGAATCCATGCTGCTCTGAACCCATGCTGCTCTGAACCCATGCTGCTCTGAACCCATGCTGCTCTGAACCCATGCTGCTCTGAACCCATGCTGCTCTGAACCCAAGCTGCTCTGAACCCATGCTGGTCTGAACCCATGCTGCTCTGAACCTATGCTGCTCTGAACCCATGCTGCTCTGAGCCCGTGCTGCTCTGAACCCGTGCTGCTCTGAACCTATGGTGCTCTGAACCCATGCTGCTCTTAACCCATGCTGCTCTGAACCCATGCTGCTCTGAGCCCATGCTGCTCTGAACCCATGCTGCTCTGAACTCATGCTGCTCTGAACCCGTGCTGCTCTGAACCCGTGCTGCTCTGAACCCGTGCTGCTCTGAACCCATGCTGTTCTGAACCCATGCTGCTCTGAACCCATGCTGCTCTGAACCCATGCTGCTCTGAACCCATGCTGCTCTGAACTCATGCTGCTCTGAACCCATGCTGCTCTGAACCCATGCTGCTCTGAAGCCATGCTGCTCTGAACCCATGCTGCTCTGAACCCATGCTGCTCTGAACCCATGCTGCTCTGAACCCATGCTGCTCTGAACCCATGCTGCTCTGAACCCATGCTGCTCTGAACCCATGCTGCTCTTAGCCCATGCTACTCTGAACCCATGCTGCTCTGAGCCCATGCTGCTCTGAACCCATGCTGTTCTGAACTCATGCTGCTCTGAACCCGTGCTGCTCTGAACCCGTGCTGCTCTGAACCCGTGCTGCTCTGAACCCATGCTGTTCTGAACCCGTGCTGCTCTGAACCCGTGCTGCTCTGAACCCGTGCTGCTCTGAATCCATGCTGCTCTGAACCCATGCTGCTCTGAACCCATGCTGCTCTGAACCCATGCTGCTCTGAACCCATGCTGCTCTGAACCCATGCTGCTCTGAACCCAAGCTGCTCTGAACCCATGCTGCTCTGAACCCATGCTGCTCTGAACCTATGCTGCTCTGAACCCATGCTGCTCTGAGCCCGTGCTGCTCTGAACCCGTGCTGCTCTGAACCTATGGTGCTCTGAACCCATGCTGCTCTTAACCCATGCTGCTCTGAACCCATGCTGCTCTGAGCCCATGCTGCTCTGAACCCATGCTGCTCTGAACTCATGCTGCTCTGAACCCGTGCTGCTCTGAACCCGTGCTGCTCTGAACCCGTGCTGCTCTGAACCCATGCTGTTCTGAACCCATGCTGCTCTGAACCCATGCTGCTCTGAACCCATGCTGCTCTGAACCCATGCTGCTCTGAACTCATGCTGCTCTGAACCCATGCTGCTCTGAACCCATGCTGCTCTGAAGCCATGCTGCTCTGAACCCATGCTGCTCTGAACCCATGCTGCTCTGAACCCATGCTGCTCTGAACCCATGCTGCTCTGAACCCATGCTGCTCTGAACCCATGCTGCTCTGAACCCATGCTGCTCTTAGCCCATGCTACTCTGAACCCATGCTGCTCTGAACCCATGCTGCTCTGAACCCATGCTGCTCTGAACCCATGCTGCTCTGAACCCATGCTGCTCTGAACCCATGCTGCTCTGAACCCATGCTGATCTGAGCCCATGCTGCTCTTAACCCATGCTGCTCTGAACCCATGCTGCTCTGAACCCATGCTGATCTGAGCCCATGCTGCTCTAAACCCATGCTGCTCTGAACCCATGCTGCTCTGAACCCATGCTGCTCTGAACCCATGCTGCTCTAGAGTGTGCAGTTGTTGTTGTTACCTGCTTCCTCCACACTGCCTGCTACCCGCTTCCTACAAACTAACTGCTACCTGCTTCCTTTACACTATCTGCTGTCTGCTTCCTCCACACTGCCTGCTACCCGCTTCTTCCAAACTGCCTGCTACCCACTTCATTCACTCTGCATGCTCCTGCTTCCTCCATTCTGCCTGCTACCCACTTCCTCCACGCTGCGTGCTAGCAGATTCACACCGCCTTCTACCCGCTTCCTTAATACTGTCTGCTACCTACTTCCTCCACACTGCCTGCTACCCGCCTCCTGCAGTCTGTTTACTACCCGCTCCACACTGCCTCACACCTTCTTCCACCACACTGCCTGCTACCTGCTTCCTCCACAATACCTGCTACCCACATCCTTCACACTACCTGCTACCCGCCTCCTTCACATTACAACCCACTTCCTCCAAACAGCTTGCTACCCGCTTCATCCACAATGATTGCTACCCACTCAGAAGCTCCTTCTACCTCTCCAAACTGCCTGCTACCCGCTGCTTCCACACTGCCTGCTACCCGCTGCTTCCACACTGCCTGTTACCCACATCAAAATTCCTGCTACCTACTTCCTCCAGACTGCTTGATACCCGCCACCTGAACACAGCCTGGTACCAGCCTCCTCCACACAGCCTGGTACCCGCCTCCTCCACACAGCCTGGTATCCGCCTCCTCCACACAGCCTGGTACCCGCCTCCTCCACACAGCCTGGTACCCGCCTCCTCCACACAGCCTGGTACCCGCCTCTTTCACACAGCCTGGTACCCGCCTCCTTCACACAGTCTGGTACCCGCCTTCTCCACACAGCCTGGTACCTGCCTCCTCCACACAGCCTGGTACCCGCCTCCTCCACACAGCCTGGTACCCGCCTCCTCCACACAGCCTGGTACCCGCCTCCTCCACACAGCCTGGTACCCGCCTCCTTCACACAGTCTGGTACCCGCCTTCTCCACACAGCCTTGTACCTGCCTCCTCCACACAGCCTGGTACCCGCCTCCTCCACACAGCCTGGTACCCGCCTCCTCCACACAGCCTGGTATCCGCCTCCTCCACACAGCCTGGTACCCGCCTCCTCCACACAGCCTGGTACCCGCCTCCTCCACACTGCCTGGTACCCGCCTCTTTCACACAGCCTGGTACCCGCCTCCTTCACACAGTCTGGTACCCGCCTTCTCCACACAGCCTGGTACCTGCCTTCTCCACAGAGCCGGGTACCAGCCTCCTCCACACAGCTTGGTACCTGCCTCCTTCATACAGCCTGGTACCTGCCTCCTTCATACAGCCTGGTACCCGATTTCCTCCACACAGCCTGGTACCTGCCTCCTTCACACAGCCTGGTACCCGCCTCCTCCACACAGCCTGGTGCCTGCTTCCTCAACACAGCCTGGTATCTGCTTCCTCCACACATCGTGGTACCTGCTTCCTCCACACATCGTGGTACCTGCCTCCTCCACACATCCTGGTACCTGCTTCCTCCACACATCCTGGTTCCTGCCTCCTCCACACACCCTGGTACCTGCTTCCTCCACACATCCTGGTACCTGCCTCCTCCACACATCCTGGTACCTGCTTCCTCCACACATCCTGGTACCTGCTTCCTCCACACTGCCTGGTACCTGCTTCCTCCACAAATCCTGGTACCTGCTTCCTCCACACATCCTGGTACCTGCTTCCTCCACACAGCCTGGTACCTGCTTCCTACACACAACCTGGTACCTGCCTCCTCCACACATCCTGGTACCTGCTTCCTCCACACAGCCTGGCACCTGCTTCCTCTACACAGCCTGGAACCTGCCTCCTCCACACATCCTGGTTCCTGCTTCCTCCACACATCCTGATACCAACTTCCTCCTCACATCCTGGTACCTGCTTCCTTCACACATACTGGTACCAACTTCCTCCACACATACTGGTGCCAACTTCCTCCACACATCCTGGTACCTGCTTCCTCCACACATCCTGGTACCAACTTCCTCCACACATCCTGGTACCTGCTTCCTCCACACACCCTGGTACATGCTTCCTTCACACAGCCTGGTACCTGCCTCCTCCACACATCCTGGTACCTGCTTCCTCCACACATCCTGGTACCTGCTTCCTCCACACAGCCTGGTACCTGCTTCCTACACACAACCTGGTACCTGCTTCCTCAACACAGCCTTGTACCTGCCTCCTCCACACATCCTGGGACCTGCTTCCTCCACACAGCCTGGCACATGCTTCTTCTACACAGCCTGGTACCTGCCTCTTCCACACATCCTGGTACCTGCTTCCTCCACACACCCTAGTACATGCTTCCTCCACACAGCCTGGTACCAACTTCCTCCACACATCCTGGTACCTGCTTCCTCCACACACCCTGGTACCAACTTCCTCCACACATCCTGGTACCTGCTTCATCCACACATCCTGGTACCAACTTCCTCCACACATACTGGTACCAACTTCCTGCACACATCCTGGTACCTGCTTCCTCCACACATTCTGGTACCTGCTTCCTCCACACATCCTGGTACCAACTTCCTCCACACATCCTGGTACCTGCTTCATCCACACAGCCTGGTACCAACTTCCTCCACACATTTTGGTACCTGCTTCCTCCACACATCCTGGTACCAACTTCCTCCACACATACTGGTACCAACTTCCTCCACACATACTGGTACCAACTTCCTCCACACTTCCTGGTACCTGCTTCCTCCACACATCCTGGTACCAACTTCCTCCACACATCCTGGTACCAACTTCCTCCACACATCCTGGTACCAACTTCCTCCACACATTTTGGTACCTGCTTCCTCCACACATCCTGGTACCAACTTCCTCCACACATCCTGGTACCAATTTCCTCCACACATCCTGGTACCAACTTCCTCCACACATACTGGTACCAACTTCCTCCACACAGCCTGGTACCAACTTCCTCCACACAGCCTGGTACCAACTTCCTCCACACATACTGGTACCAACTTCCTCCACACATACTGGTACCAACTTCCTCCACACAGCCTGGTACCAACTTCCTCCACACAGCCTGGTACCAACTTCCTCCACACAGCCTGGTACCAACTTCCTCCACACTGCCTGGTACCAATTTCCTCCACACAGCCTGGTACCAACTTCCTCCACACTGCCTGGTACCAACTTCCTCCACACTGCCTGGTACCAACTTCCTCCACACAGCCTGGTACCAACTTCCTCCACACAGCCTGGTACCAACTTCCTCCATACTGCCTGGTACCAACTTCCTCCACTCTGCCTGGTACCAACTTCCTCCACACTGCCTGGTACCAACTTCCTCCACACAGCCTGGTACCAACTTCCTCCACACTGCCTGGTACCAACTTCCTCCACACTGCCTGGTACCAACTTCCTCCACACTGCCTGGTACCAACTTCCTCCACACAGCCTGGTACCAACTTCCTCCACACATACTGGTACCAACTTCCTCCACACAGCCTGGTACCAACTTCCTCCACACTGCCTGGTACCAACTTCCTCCACACTGCCTGGTACCAACTTCCTCCACACTGCCTGGTACCAACTTCCTCCACACTGCCTGGTACCAACTTCCTCCACACTGCCTGGTACCAACTTCCTCCACACTGCCTGGTACCAACTTCCTCCACACATACTGGTACCAACTTCCTCCACACAGCCTGGTACCAACTTCCTCCACACAGCCTGGTACCAACTTCCTCCATACTGCCTGGTACCAACTTCCTCCACACATACTGGTACCAACTTCCTCCACACAGCCTGGTACCAACTTCCTCCACACAGCCTGGTACCAACTTCCTCCATACTGCCTGGTACCAACTTCCTCCACACATACTGGTACCAACTTCCTCCACACTGCCTGGTACCAACTTCCTCCACACTGCCTGGTACCAACTTCCTCCACACATACTGGTACCAACTTCCTCCACACAGCCTGGTACCAACTTCCTCCACACAGCCTGGTACCAACTTCCTCCATACTGCCTGGTACCAACTTCCTCCACACATACTGGTACCAACTTCCTCCACACAGCCTGGTACCAACTTCCTCCACACAGCCTGGTACCAACTTCCTCCACACAGCCTGGTACCAACTTCCTCCATACTGCCTCCTACCCGCTTTCTCTACTTCTCTGTGGCATGCAAAAAAGTATGTTACAATTTATTCGGCGTATGTCACACTCCCATATAGGCTGCCTCCCAACCAGTGAACCAGGTGCTAAGGGTTTAACGATCAATAAGATACCCATCTTCAAATCAGTTTCTTGGTTCATTGACCAAACACAGGGAAGCCCGCCAAAGCTGAAGCCACGTGGTTCACTTGTGGTAAGAATTGTCAGACTTGCCTACCTGCTGGTTGAATAGAGTGCACTCTCTCAGGCTTCTGCTTTGCTATCTGTCACCGTCGTGTACACTTACTATTCAACCTCTGTACATAGTGTGCAAATGTGTACATGCTTGTATATATCTATAAAATTATATCTGGTGAAGAAAATACATGTTATATAATACTGCTGAGTGTGTTTGCTCCACTTTGATACCCAGGACGACCGTCAAGTGAGACAGGGAGACAGACATAGACACGAGAGGTCAGGAGTGGCTGCAGGAGACAAGAGAAGCTTACATGTACAGAACAGCTACTTGCTAGAGAATCTTCCTTGCTTTCACGATTAGATACAAGTTTAGTTTCTTTGCTAGTTAGAATCTAGGCTATCTAGCAGTGGCATTTCCTAGATACTCCGTTAGTAAACATACATACTGCAAAAACCATGGCTCGGCTGGAATCGCACTCAGCTCACACAATAAGTGTTCGTGCTTCGATCCCCGGCATTGGTTGGAAACATTAAGCATATCTGTTTCCTTACACTTGTTGTACTTGTTTGCTTCTGTTTACTTCCCTTCCTTATTTAAATTTGCAACTTCCACTTTTATCCCCCAACATCACAAAGATCCGACTGACCCGAGGAACTACAGTCTTATCAGTCTGCTTGAAACCCTCTGGAAGACACTTAGAAGAGTGTTAAACACAAGACTAAGTGCTTCAAACAAACCATCTGACGTCTGGCGGAAAGTTTGGCTTCCGTCAACAGTGTTCGACACTCAGCCTTCAACATCATTCTCAACTACATTCATATCAATAAGACACAAGGATGTTTAAGAGTCTTGGCTGCAAAAGATGTGGGGAATTTTTCGACACTGGCACGAGGGCTTCATGTACATGCTATGTAAACTTTTTGACCTTCCTTTGAACATCAATGTTACTCTGCAGTTTCTATGATGGCCGTACAATGAGAATTAAGGTCAAAAACTGTCTCTCCGACTCCTTCACCCTCCATGTGGGAGTACCGTAAGGTTCTTTGCTCTCTCATGTCCTGCACACTGTACGTAACTGACATAACTGACCCTGAATACCCAAACACACTTCACTAGCACATGCAGACGACATCACCGCACACGACACCAGCAGATACTTATCATTCAGATCACAACGCAAGCTCGTCGGAATTAGTGCCTGGGAAATTCTGTGGCGTATTAAGACTAGCGCCAATAAATAAAATATAACCTATTTCTTTCCAAATGGACGTTCATCACTATCTGCTGAACGCAGAACAACCACTACAAGAACACCCATTGTGCGAACAAAAAATGCTGCTGTTCTTGGAGATAACCTCAAATCCTGTC
Organism: Cherax quadricarinatus; assembly: GCF_038502225.1. Lineage (NCBI taxonomy): Eukaryota > Metazoa > Arthropoda > Malacostraca > Decapoda > Parastacidae > Cherax > Cherax quadricarinatus. Next base: position 36,877,483 of record NC_091319.1, read on the forward strand.
ACAGACTACACACATGAGTGCCAAGAGAGCTGTAGCTAGTGAAACACTTGGGTGGCTATATAGTCTCAAAAGCTTACATCCACAGACCAGATTATACGTATACAAGACTTTCACACATCTCTTGCTACTTCACTAGCTGCTAAGAAATTACAGCGAATCTAGAACTGTGCAGTGCACTGGGTGCTGGACGTGGTGAGGAGTGACTCTGCCACAAGCGAGTCTCTGTACTCCAGGACTGACACCCCGGAGCTGAACGTCTTCTGGAAAGAGCTCAGTAACCGGTTAACAGACCGACTAGAAACCCTATAAGACTCATGTACAACATAACCTGACGAAGTGAAACGATGGCCACAAAACCCTCCATAACTCTGCTCCTCCTCTTCTATATACCTAATCTCCAACTAATCTTTCTGTCCTGCCCTCTGCAGGAGTGGACCTTGAAAGACGCCCTTTTTTTTCCAGCCATCAATTCCGTATTCCTCTCCGTCTATCCAAAACAGCGTTCGAGAGACAGCAAACAGTAACCTCGCGTATGACGCACAAGCGCTGACCATTGCCGGTCCTTTGCCACTTGAATCCGTAACACGCCTTGCTGTAGCAACCTCACAGTCACCACAACAAACAGCTTTTCTCTGTCTACATTGGCCAAGCAACGCCATGAGGCTGGGTCGTGCTCCAGCTCTTTCCCTCAGTCTCCCATCTATTCCTCTCCTTCATTTCACTTCCACTAAGCAAATCTCCGTTTCACTCTTGTGGGTTCTACTAAGTGACCAGTTTTACCTATTCTGCACGACATATACGGTGTAGAATGATATTCTTCTTCTGCATTACTGCCTCATTATTGCTGTTAACAGCGTCAACGTAACTCTTGGGCTAATTTATTTCTCAGTTATCATTACTGTGAGGAAAAGTCCGTTAGATAATAGTGGACCCATGAACGAATGTTGGTTGTAGCATACATGGGTGAATGGTGGTTGTACCATACATGGGTGAATGTTGGTTGTAGCATACATGGGTGAATGTTGGTTGTAGCATACATGGGTGAATGTTGGTTGTAGCATACATGGGTGAATGTTGGTTGTAGCATACATGGGTGAATGGTGGTTGTAGCATACATGGGTGAATGTTGGTTGTAGCATACATGGGTGAATGGTGGTTGTAGCATACATGGGTGAATGTTGGTTGTAGCATACATGGGTGAATGTTGGTTGTAGCATACATGGGTGAATGGTGGTTGTAGCATACATGGGTGAATGGTAGTTGTAGCATACATGGGCGAATGTTGGTTGTAGCATACATGGGTGAATGGTGGTTGTAGCATACATGGGTGAATGGTGGTTGTAGCATACATGGGTGAATGTTGGTTGTAGCATACATGGGTGAATGTTGGTTGTAGCATACATGGGTGAATGTTGGTTGTAGCATACATGGGTGAATGGTGGTTGTAGCATACATGGGTGAATGTTGGTTGTAGCATACATGGGTGAATGGTGGTTGTAGCATACATGGGTGAATGGTGGTTGTAGCATACATGGGTGAATGGTAGTTGTAGCATACATGGGTGAATGGTAGTTGTAGCATACATGGGTGAATGGTAGTTGTAGCATACATGGGTGAATGGTGGTTGTAGCATACATGGGTGAATGGTGGTTGTAGCATACATGGGTGAATGGTGGTTGTAGCATACATGGGTGAATGGTAGTTGTAGCATACATGGGTGAATGGTAGTTGTAGCATACATGGGTGAATGGTGGTTGTAGCATACATGGGTGAATGGTAGTTGTAGCATACATGGGTGAATGGTGGTTGTAGCATACATGGGTGAATGGTAGTTGTAGCATACATGGGTGAATAGTAGTTGTAGCATACATGGGTGAATGGTGGTTGTAGCATACATGGGTGAATGGTGGTTGTACCATACATGGGTGAATGGTGGTTGTAGCATACATGGGTGAATGGTGGTTGTAGCATACATGGGTGAATGGTGGTTGTACCATACATGGGTGAATGGTGGTTGTAGCATACATGGGTGAATGGTGGTTGTAGCATACATGGGTGAATGGTGGTTGTACCATACATGGGTGAATGGTGGTTGTACCATACATGGGTGAATGGTGGTTGTAGCATACATGGGTGAATGGTGGTTGTACCATACATGGGTGAATGGTGGTTGTAGCATTCAAGGGTGAATGGTAGTTGTAGCATACATGGGTGAATTGTGGTTGTAGCATACATGAACGAATGTTGGTTGTAGCATACATGGGTGAATGGTGGTTGTAGCATACATGGGTGAATGGTGGTTGTAGCATACATGGGTGAATGGTGGTTGTAGAATACATGGCTGAATGGTGGTTATAGCATTCATGGGCGAATGGTGGTTGTAGCATACATGGGTGAATGGTAGTTGTAGCATACATGGGTGAATGGTGGTTGTAGCATACATGGGTGAATGGTGGTTGTAGCATACATGGGTGAATGGTGATTGTAGCATACATGGGTGAATGGTGGTTGTAGCATACATGGGTGAATGGTGGTTGTAGCATACATGGGTGAATGGTGGTTGTAGTATACATGGGTAAATGGTGGTTGTAGCATACATGGGTGAATGGTGGTTGTAGCATACATGGGTGAATGGTGATTGTAGCATACATGGGTGAATGGTGGTTGTAGCATACATGGGTGAATGGTGGTTGTAGCATACATGGGTGAATGGTGGTTGTAGTATACATGGGTAAATGGTGGTTGTAGCATACATGGGTGAATGGTGGTTGTAGCATACATGGGTGAATGGTGGTTGTAGCATAAATGGGTGAATGGTGGTTGTAGCATACATGGGTGAATGGTGGTTGTAGCATACATGGGTGAATGGTGGTTGTAGCATACATGGGTGAATGGTGGTTGTAGCATAAATGGGTGAATGGTGATTGTAGCATACATGGGTGAATGGTGGTTGTAGCATACATGGGTGAATGGTGGTTGTAGCATACATGGGTGAATGGTGGTTGTAGTATACATGGGTAAATGGTGGTTGTAGCATACATGGGTGAATGGTGGTTGTAGCATACATGGGTGAATGGTGGTTGTAGTATACATGGGTAAATGGTGGTTGTAGCATACATGGGTGAATGGTGGTTGTAGCATAAATGGGTGAATGGTGGTTGTAGCATACATGGGTGAATGGTGGTTGTAGCATACATGGGTGAATGGTGGTTGTAGCATACATGGGTGAATGGTGGTTGTAGCATAAATGGGTGAATGGTGATTGTAGCATACATGGGTGAATGGTGGTTGTAGCATACATGGGTGAATGGTGGTTGTAGCATACATGGGTGAATGGTGGTTGTAGTATACATGGGTAAATGGTGGTTGTAGCATACATGGGTGAATGGTGGTTGTAGCATACATGGGTGAATGGTGGTTGTAGTATACATGGGTAAATGGTGGTTGTAGCATAAATTAGTAAATGCTCGATGAGTCGGGCATCGTTACCACTGTACGTGCCGTCCTTGTGCTGCACTCGGTGGTACTTGACAAAGGATCCTTCTAGCCAGTTTTAAACCCACTTGACGTTCTTCTCCCAACAAGTCTATATGGAACCCCACTCGCGTTTCTTTTTATTTTCAAGGTGTTGGGTTTTTACGTTAACGTAACTTGACCTAATTTAACTTACGTCTTTTAACGCAATTATTCTTAGTCCTCTCCATTTGATTATTAATTCTTTTATTTGTATTTGATATAATTTATTTTTCTATTTATTTTATTTTCATAAGGTGGCAGGGCTTTCAAATACCTATTGATGGTGTGAAAGAGCTGTTATACCTTCATAATTTCGTTATTAATGTTCTCTCAGATAGACAGAAGTCAATGATTATTTCTTTGTATACCAGGTGTAAATTCTTGGTGTGTCGTGCAGGTTGTCCACCTCCCGGAGAGTGACCACTGGTACCTGGATATCTTGTCTGTCACCTTCAGAGACGCCGGAGTGTATGAGTGTCAAGTATCCAACAGTCCCAAGGTCTCCTTGCCCATCCGTCTTATTGTTCTAGGTGAGTGTATGTATGTGTACTCACCTAATTGTGGTTGCATGGGTCGAATCATTGCTCCTAGCTCAGCCTCCTCTTCAGTGGTCGCTACTAGGTTCACTCTCTCCCTGCCCCATGAGCTTTATCCTACCTCTTCTTAACTCTATGTATGGTACATCACTCTGCAGACTGTTCCACTTCCTAACAACTCTTTGACTGAAGAAATACTTCCTAACATCCCTGTGACTCCTCTGAGTTTTCAACTTCCAGTTGTGACCCCTTGTTGCTATGTCATGTCTCTGGAACATTCTGTCCCTATCCACCTTATCAGCTCCTCTCAGTATTTTATATGTCGTTATCATGTCATCCCTATCCCTCCTGCCTTCCAGTGTTGTCAGGTTGAGTTCCCTTAATTTCTTCTCGTAGGACAACCCCTCAAATCCGGGATTAGTCTTGTTGCAAATCTTTTCACTTTCTCTAATTTCATGACATGTTTGACCAGGTGCGAATCCCATACTGGAGTTACATTCTCCAATATGGGCTTGACGTACACGGTGTACAGTGTCGTGAATGACTCCTTACTTAGATGGCGAGACGCGATTCCCAGGTTTACCAGGCGCCCGTATGTTGCAGTAGTTATTTCGTTAATGTGAGCCTCTGGAAATGTGTTCGATATGATTCTCACCCAAATATCTTTTTCATCGAATGAGTTTTGCTGTATTCCGTCTTCTTTGTCCTTCCTCAAGCTTCATAACTTTGCACTTGTTGAGGCTAAACTCTAAGAATTCTTTGTAGGACCAAGCTCGCAGCCTGTCGAGACCCCCATGTAGGCTTACCTAATCCTCGTCGGCTGTATTCTCCTCATTAACTTCACATCATCTGCGAACAGGGACACTTTTGAATCTATTCCTTCCGTCAGGTCATTTACGTATACAAGAAACAGTACTGGACCTAGGACTGACGCTTGTGGAACCCCAATCGACATATGCACACACTCTGACACCTCGTCTCCTACCGAAACCCGTTGTATCCTTCCTGTCAGGTGCAGTAATTTCCCTCCTATTCCTCCCTGCTCCTCTAGTTTTTCAGCCTGTCTCTTGTGTGGTACTGTGTCAAAAGCCTTCTTACAGTCCAAGAAGATGCATCCCTCTCTCTCCTGTCTTACTGCTGTTACCTTATGATGCAGAATTTCCCTGCCCTGAAGCCATGCTGGTTGTCATGTATGAGTCCATTTAGGTTCCGCCTCACTCATCTCCATTACTTTACATACTATATATGTCAACGACACTGGTCTGTAATTTAAAGCAGCTTGTCTGTCTCCTTTCTTAGAAATTTGGACTACATTTGCTGGACCCAAGGGAAGATATTATCTGGGTCCACCGCCTTCGAGGTATCTTGTTTCTCCTAGCAATTTCTTCACTTCATCAGTCATGAGCAATGTGTCCAGCACTTGCTGGTGCACCCTGCCACCTCGGTTTGATGGCAGCCTCACTGTCTCCGCTTTGAATACCTCCCTGAATTGCGAGCTGAGCTCTTCACATACTTCCTGATCATTCCATGTAAGCTCCTCTCCTTCATTACTCTGATTACCTGGTCCTTGACTGTTGTTTTCCTCCTGTATAGCAATTTTGGGTCAGATTTGGCTATGGCATTCAAGTATTGGCACTGGACTTCTCTCCTCATCCATGTACATGTATATTCATTTCTGGTTCTTCAGTTCAGTTCCCTATTTTCCTGAGTCCTTTGCCTTCTATACTTTTTCCATACTCTAGCACACTTGGCTTTGGCCTCTCCACACCTGGTAAACAATGGACTCACTCTGATCTTCCCGTTGTTTCTGTTACCCCTTGGTACAAACTTCTCCACTGCCTCCCTGCACTTTGTGGTCTCGTGTTCTTGTGTAGTTCCGATTTTGAAAGTTTGGCTTCTCCCATCCTTCTCATTCTGCTTCACTCTCCATTTTTAACTCTACTGTGTATTCAGAACTCAAGACCATGTGATCGCTGGTGCCTAGGGGCCTTTCATGTGTGATATCCCTTATGTCTGAACTGTTCAAGGTGAATACGAGGTCCAGTCTTGCTGGTTCATCGTCTCCACTCTCTCTCTCTCTGGTTGTATAACATATTGGTACATGAAGATATCCAGTACTGCCTCCAGCATTCAGTCTCATTATAGCTGAATTACCCATGATAAGTAATTTTGCCTGCTCATGTGGGCCCTTGTGACAACTTCGGCTAGTGTGTCCACCATCACTCAGTTCTTCTCATGTCATCGTATTCCTGTCTTGGCCTCCTTCTGTTCGGTGGTTTGTTGTACATCACTCCTATCATCACTTTTGGGCCTCTGGTAAGATGTGTTCCTAGTCCTCCCATCTCAAAACTCCTGGGGTTTTTGATGAGCAATTCAGCTCCTCCTTCTCCTCCTTTGTTTCCCCTGTCTTTCATCAGGATCTGATATCCTGATGGGAAGATTATGTCTATTATCACTTATCTCTGTGATTGCTATGATGTTCAGGGATGATTCAGTGATTCTTTCATGCTACTCCTCACTCTTATTGATAATTCCATCTGTGTTGGTGTACTACACCTTTAACTTCCTTTCTAGAACTGTGCTCTGGGGGGTGGGATGAGTTGGTGCTGGCTGTGGGTGTGGTAGGCTGTTCTGGATACTATGGTAGTCTGTTGGTATGGCAGTATTAGTGCTGGGGGTGTGTGGTGATGGTGGGTGTGGAGTATGGCTCAGCTCTTGTTATTGTGTTTGCTTGTTTGGGTAGGTAGAAGCTGAGGGGATGTTGTGGGTAGTTGTGTGAGCTATTGTGTTTGCTGTTTCCTTCGAGGCTGTGCTTCCCTGTCTGTTGGTAACTGCCCTGTCCACTCTTCCCCACTCCTTTCTGCCTCCAGCACCTTCTTACTGTTTTTCTCAGCTGTTCCCTTTCTTTTTGAGTTCTGTCATGATCAAGGTACACTCACTGGTAGTTATGGGAACTGTATAACAGTGTTTCCACTGCAGGATTTTGTTTTCTGTCATATCTCACTCGAATGTCAATTTGATTGGGTGGTTATTTTCCCTCGAGTACCACCCAACTCTCTGAAAATTTGTCAGTTGAGTCGTGCCCTCTCCTGTTACCGAAATGATGCTCTCAATCTTTTGAACCTCACCCTGTCTTCCTTCATCATAGGTTTTCCCTTCTGCCTCATGGGGCCCAGGAATGAGTTTTCTTTCCCTTTCCTTATCCCATTTTGTTTCCCTCCATATCTCTGGGTGTAATTTAAGTATCTCTTTGGTTGTCTCCCTAATTATCTCCAAGACATCCCGATGGCCTGGTATAATTTCCTCATGGGACATCTGTATTCTTTCTCCTCCTTCAATCCTACATTGTATGATGTTGTTCCTTCACCCAGGTCCTTGCTGTGTTGCCTGGTGGCTAAAGCTCTCGCTTCACACTGCGAGTGTCCGGGTTCGATTCCCGGCGAGGGTAGAAACATTGTAGGTGTTTCTTTACACTAGTAATCTATGACCTAATTTGCCCGATAAGTTTTGAATAACAAACAACTTTCTATATAGTAGTATGTCATCGATGTAGCTAAGATTGTATACCTTGTACTTGTACTTGTCTCAGCATCCTTGTCTCCACAGCAAGAGCTTGTAACTCTTACATTTTGCTACCTGTAGATATCTTCTCAACCACTGTTACAAAACTCGCTTGTGCTCTTGATCCTTTCTGCCAATGCTTCTTGTTCAGCCCAGCCATCCCTGGTACCTTCGCTTCTTCGTCCTGTCATGCGTGTGTGTGTGTGTGTGTGTGTATAGGGGGGATGCGGTGCTAGCGTGTGAGGGGTGTTAGCATATGTGAGTGTAGGGTGTTAGTGTGTGTGGGAAGTTAGTGTGTGTGTGTGTGTGTGTGTGTGTGTGTGTGTGTGTGTGTGTGTGTGTGTGTGTGTGTGTGTGTGTGTGTGTGTGTGTGTGTGTGTGTGTGTGTGTGTGTGTATGTGTACTCACCTAATTATCAAGACCCCCCTATTCCCTCCTGTTCTCCAGTGTTGTCAGGTTGAGTTCCATTAACCTCTGCTCGCAGGACAAACCCCTCAGCTCCAGGACTAGTCTTGTTACAAACCTTTCAGCTTTCTCTAATTTCCTGACGTGCTTGACTAGGTGTGGGTTCCATACTGGTGCTGCATACTCTAATATGGGTCTGCCGTGCACGATGTGCGATTCCTTAATAAGGTGTCGAAGAGGTGTTAGTGTGTGTGTGTTTATCTGGAGTTTATCTGGAGAGAGTTCCGGGGGTCAACGCCCCCGCGGCCCGGTCTGTGTGTGAGGTGATAATGCGCGCGCGCGCGCGCGCGTGTGTGTGTGAGGTGATAATGCGCGCGCGCGTGTGTGTGTGTGTGTCTATACTCAAACTGTTGTACTCACATAGTTGTGGTTGCAAGGGTAGAGCCACAGCTCCTGGTCCCGCCTCTTCACTAACCGCTACTCGATCACTCTTCCTGTTCCATGAGCTTTATCATACCTCTTCTTAAAGCTTTGTATGGATCCTGCCTCCACTACATCACTTCCTAGACTATTCCACTTCCTGACAACTTTGTGACTGAAGAAATACTTCCTAACATCCCTATGATTCATCTGAGTCTTCAACTTCCAACTTCACTGTTTTCTTTCCGACAGGTATTCCCTGATCCATTGCAGTACTTTCTCTGTTATCCTTGCCTGGTCCTCTAGCTTTTGTACTAATCTCTTGTGTGGAGCTGTGTCAAACGCCTTCTTACAGTCCAAGAAAACGCAATCTACCCACTCCTCTCTCTCTTGTCTTACTGCTGTCACCATGTCATAGAACACCAGTAGATTTGTAACACAGGATTCCCTGTCTTTGAAACCGTGCTGGTTATCATTGATAAGCTCATTCGTTTCTAGGCGCTCCACCACCGTTCTCCTGACAATATTCTCTATGACTTTGCATACTATACATGTCAGTGACACTGGTCTGTAGTTTAATGCTTCTTATCTGTCACCTTTTTTTAAAAATTGGA